>NW_009932338.1:254151-290119 GCF_000696875.1 Nestor notabilis | reverse complement strand
CAGCAGGATAGGTATAATTGTATCAATATTTTAATGCTTGATGCATATTGTCTATGATAAATTGCTTGCATAAATAAAAAGCACCAATATTCAATTGCCAATGAAATAATCACACATTCTAGATCTTTATTATATCATGCATTATTTAATTATAATAATCAGAATCCTTCTGAAGGTAAAACAAGATTAAAAAGGTTTTGTTTTATTGGATCTATATATTTGATTTACACTTTATATGTTAGCTTTGCATTAAGAATTTATAAGGCATCAATTCAAAGGGTGATATTACACGAGTTTATTCCGTTTGTAATTAGTACAGTACTCTTAAAGTACTCTGGCTACGAGAGATAATATTTCAGTATTTTAATGAGCTTTTTAAGTATAATTGATGTAACAATCGTTGAATTACACATTTCTACCTGAAGAATAATGAAGGAAACATTTTAATGAGAAATGTAATCATTATTAGCAAATGATCTACTAAACTGCCATTTACTGACATTTAAAAGCTTAATAGCAGAAAACTGGATTTTTGTGCATCTGCATCCCTACAGATGATTATTGTCTCAGGTGCTTTCTGGTGTAACTTTCTCTCTTAGGTTTTTGTTGTTATATTTAAGAAAAGCTTTCTTTAACTTACAATTGTCAGCTTCCTCTGCAAAAACTATGGGGCTTGACATGTATACAGATAATTTAAATAAATTAGCCCCTTTTCAGCCTTCAGCATTTTTTCTGCACAAAAGGCCTCATTCTTGGGAGTATTCATGCTTGCATCAGCTTGATTTTCATGAATGCCTTGTAACCTCCCTGATAGCACCTTAGACATGGTGATCCCACCAGTGTTGACAGCAACATGCAAAGCTACCACATTTTCTTTATTAAAAAAATAAGTGTGTGTGTGTGCATATATATATATATATATACGTAAAATAAGTATGTGTGTATATATATACAGACACACTTTTTTATATATCCCAAACTGCACCCCCAAAAGCAACTCTTGAATTTCAGGGCAGTCACTGCATGCGTGCCATGAGAAACACGGTACACCACGTACCTCATCTCCTTGCTCACGTCTCCACAGGCACTCACCCACTCAAAGCAGGATTTGTCACACAGTTAACATCCTCTTTTCCACAGATTCTGCTCCATACCACCATCTACCTGTTACTGCACACAGAAAACCTCTCCTGTGCATTATGTGTCTCAGCTCAACCTGACACACCGGAGAAGAACAATGTCTCTTACTCACAACACTCCTTGCAAAGCTTGTGCTTTGGTTCGTAATATGCTCCTGTGAAAGGTGCTCTTTGGAACAGAAAACAGTTCCCTGGACTGAAACAGTCTCTACAGAGTAGACAGTAGAGGTGGATAGCAACAGCACCCCGCTCCTGTACAGGAAACCATCTGGACATCACAGATGCGATGTGAAACAACAGCTACCAAGGAAACAAACATTTATCAAGCTCTAGGCCCACCTGATGTAGCATGAATGGAGGTCCACAAACAGGTAAGGCACAGTTGCTCTAGAATAGCACAATGCCATGATATTACACAACAGAAATCCACGTTCTTCTGAACTTGCTAGTTGCTGATTTAACCCAGTGTGATTTACACAGTTGAGTGCCAACAGGCAACGCTCTGCAGCTGGAGCAGGCGGAGGAGGATTCTACTAAATTTAAGAACAATCTGTAAAAAATAGAAAAGGGTGACAAATCACAGCGATACACAGACATAAACCAAGCAGTATACACAGCACGCGATCCTGGAGATACTACTCGGCTCGCGCTGTGCTAAGTAGAGTGGACCTGTTCTGCATTAGACTAAGATGTTTCCAAACCCAAAGCAAGAGGAAGTTCTTTGCTTTTAAATACATAGTGTTATTAATATTGAGAGAGGCTTAGTTTTGGGGGGAAGAAGGGAAGAGAGAAAATTGAGGTTATTCTAGGGAAAAAATTCCCTTTGTTTCACGTGAAGTCCTAAAACTCCCCTCTTTCTTAACCTTTACGGGGAGAGGAGTCTAGAAGAGGGGCAAAAGACAGGCTGGATATAAAGACAACATTTCTCTTGCTAATAGTGTTCTTTGCTAGCAGCAATAGAGAGGTTTGAGAAAATCTACAGTCTAATTCCAAACAAACACACACCCCAAAACCATGAAGCTAGAAAAGGATGAAATTAGTCTCCTCACCAGGAAGATCTCCTCTGCAGACAGACAATGAGTTCCTATTCAAAACACCACCTAAGGTAATTCAGACTCATCAAGCTACTTATCTCTGGTACCTGGACTGCCTCATTATCACGTTTGTGAAGATTAGAAGAAAAACCTTTCCCTGAATGAGTAGTAATACAGTAGGAGTCCTCCTGCTCCTTTAGGATGAGGGGGATTAAAAGAGATGGACAAGAAGGTGTGAGCTCCCAAAAGGATGCTCTTCCCCAGATGTCGCCCGCGTATGTCAGGGCAGCTTTGCTTTCACACACAAAAAAGGAGGACTTGCAGCTCTTTGCTGCAGGTCATGTTCTGCTCCAGATCAAACTCCTGGAAGTTCCAACAAAGCTTTCTGTCAGAATTACTCAGCTTTGCTTCTGCTCGCGCATTCTCTCACTGTCCCAAAGAGATGGCAGTCTCTCTTGCCTAGAACACCTTTCTTCTCAGAGCCAGAGAAAGGACAGAGGACTCAAGAAAAAACTAGAAGTAATTAATTCCCTGGGAATTCATGCTATAGTCCAATTCAGAGCTGTTTTAGAGAGGACAGCCCTTTCCTCTTTAATGCCAAAACACCTGCAAAGGAGACACAGCCATGAACTGGTTACCAGCTGCCTCGCAAGGAGCTGCTGGTGACCCTACAGGATGTGTGTTACCTCTCCAATCCCTGTCCATCAAGCACAGTGAAAAACAGCCTCTGCTCTCCCCTTGCTTGAGGATGAATACTGCTGTGCATCTTCGCTTGGAGACAAAGCCTTTTAAGATTCCCCAGCATGGCTCTAGCTGGGTCTTCTGAGAACTGTGAGCTTTCCAGGCCAAAACTGACTCATATTCTCATTAAGCAAGGACTAGAGAGACCTTCATACATAGACTTATTGCACAAAAAGCCTTTATAAAAGTAAAACATGTCTAGAAATTATATCCAATATATATATATCTCCAGGCTCATAAATAAGACACATTCTGAAAATCAGGTGCACTGCTTAGCTGTTGCGATGATTTAAGTGAGCTACCAGGGAATATCAGCAGAAGTGACACGGAAACCAGGAATGGACAAAGGTGAGTAATAAACCCAAGAAAAATCCTTGAGCCAAAAATATATCAAACCCGCCTCCGCTGATGTGTTTTCATTGCTTAGAGATGTAGTGCCATTCTCATCTGGTTAATTCCAATTCAGCATTTCTTTGATATACCTTTTATAATTTTCAGTCTAATTATAATGAAAATCATTTTTCAATGTAATTCTGTAATAAAAATGTTTCCTTATTTCTCATTACCTAAGAACATGATCTTGCACAGCTACTGAGCATGCTTACAATGTGTATAGTGTAGCTTCTCTTTCTTAGCATTTAATCTCTTCATAGTCTACAGATGTCAAGAGGTTCAGATTAAGCTTGTTAAAGATCTGCTTCACTCTAACTCACTGATGATTATTTATTTAGCAGTTTTATGTAACCCTGTCATTGATAAGCACTCTATTAATTTGCCGAGGGACAAATCAACACTAGTTATTTTTCTACTGGCTATTAGATTCAGTGCTGCTGTTTGTTACAAACCACTTGCCAGTTAATTATAAATTATGGGTCCTCTTTGCCTATATTAATTGATATCTCCTCTGCCTTTGTAATACTAGACAAATAAATTGAAGGCAAGATTTATTAAGCAGTGCATGTCTTCCGTCTCTTGATTAGTATTCTTTACTTTTTAAACATTTATACTTGTTTGTACAGATTTGATGGCAGAACAGTACATTAGAGAGCTGATCCTTGGGGTGTTTTGGGGGAGACAGGAAGACTTATTTAACAGCTTCCCACAAATTAGGTTGAAGTGACACACCATTTAAGTTAAGCAATTTTTAAATGCTCCTTTTGATTTAATAAACTCTGAGGTTGCGGGATCTTTCTGTATGGATACAGCATGCACGTGTTCTACAGGAATTGCGCCTGCACTTCTGTGCATTTGGGAAGCACCACTCATGTACTGCTGCGTTCTGTGCGCATAGTGTTTGCATGTCTAAACAAGTGTGAGAGTATACACACACATGCAACACGTACAGAGAAAGACACGTGGAAATGTGCACACGCATGGATCTATGTGTTTATGCCTCATATCTCAAGTAGCAGAGAGATTCTGTGTTGGCTGTTTCCATGCAGAAAGAAAGGATTTTCTGGATAGAGTTTCATTTTCAAAACCTGAAGGTGTAATGAGTGGTTTTGGAACAAGGGACTGTGGCCATGTTTTTATTTGCTTGAGTGTGAGTTATATACAGTAATTGTATTCTCCTCCAAATATATATATATATGATCTCCTCTATATATACATATATGATCACCAGCTACAGGGAATGCACGCTTTCAGAGAGGTGCTCACACACCACAAAGAAGCAAAAGTCAAAGTTATGCCATGGACTTTTGAGAAGAAACTTAATTCTTTCGCTCCCCTGCCACTGCCAAGCCCAGAAGTTTAATGCAAAATCCAGCATTCTGAGAAACCTTGCTTTCAAGGGAACTCCTGACAATCACACTGCTGCTGATATGGGCCCAAAGGAGCAAAACACGACACCATTGCAGCGAGTTCAAATCGTGCTGCGTCTGATTTCCACTCCCCAACCTTTAACGTCCACTCTTGTGTGTAATAAGGATGTGACACACGCAAGCGTTCATCAGGGTTATAAAAGGTTTTGCCCTCCTGCCACTTGGCAGGTGTCAGGATCCATTGATCCCAGGGATTACAGTTACATTCCAAACCTAATTATGAACAGTTTTTTAATGCAATTAATAGCTTCATCTGCAGCACCCGAAGTGTTCTGCTATATACTACACGAGATAAATCCAAAGAAAGCACTTTCCTGACCCTGAGGATGAATGCATTGCTGTATTGACTGTTCACAAGCAATACCTCTCTCATTAATTAACTCTTACAATGCACTGATTACTATGTTGTATGGGCGTGTGTGTTTTCTACCAGGCAGAACATCTGTATCACCCTCTGGAGGCCGGCTCATGAAAAATAACAGCCATAATTCTACTACAGCTCTACTGCTTCATGGTATATTCCACATTGCTGCATAATCACTACCCTGCCATAGTCAGTATACCCCGAAATATGCACCCACGAGCAACCTGTAGCTCAAGTGCCTTTTCAAGTACATGTGTGAAAATTACCTGACATAACTGAGAACAAGCAGCAAAATGTAAATTAATCATGGCCATTCTTGCTAGTATATAGGAAGAACTTTGGGTTTGTATCATGGGAAAAGCAACTATCACCTACCAGTTGGTCTTTAAGTCCTTACACTTAAATAGATAAAGTCTCTATTTAATTTCTATTTTCTTGAGCATCTTTGTCTCCATATGCACTACCAGCGCTGCTCAGAATAGACCAGCCAGAGCAACCTTGCTTAAAAAATGAACTCTCAATTTAGTAATGCTATTTGTCTACTTCACCAAAGCCATGATGCAGATTTCATTCATTCATGAGGTTTGAAAACCATTGTGAAACATGCGGTCAGACAGCACAATGGAAATGGAAATACAATTAGTAGTAGTAATAGTAATGTTTTAAAAATAGATGCACCTATATTATACCATAACAACAAGGCACTTATTTGTGGAAATAACAACTTTCTAACTTTTTGAACAGGATTATATTGAAGAGTTGAGTATGACAGAACAAGGTCAGAGCCACCCAAACCAGCGACGTCCACACAGAACTTCAAAGCAAATACATCTGCAGTGTGATTGAGAGAATAAGCCCTCGCTCTTAAATAGGCTGCAGCTGAACCCAAGCTGCCAGGGACATGGCCAAGACAAGACTTTCCCAAGAGCAACGAGTATAGTTGGGGAAGGCAGACAACTTGGGTGTACAGACTGTTCCTTGGGTCTTAAACAGAAGCAATAGACAATAGAGATGAAAACCAGTGTGAGGTGTCCCTGCCCATGGCAGAGGGGTTGGAACTGGATGATCTTAAGGTCCTGTCCAACCCAAACCATTCTGTGACTCTATGAATCGTGGTCAGAGTTCAGTCGGATATGGACCAGTGTGGCTGTTTTTCAAAGGGCAGTTGGTACCTGTGGAGGCAGAGAGAGGAAGAACAGTGATGAAGTGTTTATCTCTAGGGGGAAAGTGAGATGCACATGTTATGGTCTGTACCACATGAAGAGGTTACTGGGGAAGGGGTTGGGGTGAGGGTATAATGTGCAGCAAACCCAGCATCTCCGTTCTGGCTCTTTGTGTTCAGCTTTGTGTGCAAGGTTGCTGTGGAGCAATGGGCCCTTCACCCTGCAAGCAAGCAAAACTGCAGTCTACACCCAGATCCTGCAAGTGGCAACTCAGTTCTGCATCAGACATCCACGGTGATACCAGTGGATCCCAGGTAAGGAATGGGTAAACCATTTCAAATAAAACAGGAAATGACCTGAACTGTTGCTGTAAACCCATTTTTTTCCAGATTCACTGAAGTTTGAACAGCTTTCTTGTTCTATTTTCCATTTTCTTTCAGAAGAAATGTAAAACTGAGGCCTTGACCACTCAAGGTCATTAAAAATCCCATTAACCTTTTCACAAGGTAGGGCTTAAGTAGGGTTAATTAAGCAATATTGCTTCACAAAGGTCTGAAGAAGCATTTTCCTTTCTAGTTTCAACAGATACGCCAGTAGGTTTGCATGCCTCCACAAGTTTTGTTTTACATTTTGGGTCATGTCCCCCCAAAAGGAAGTAAGCAACAAAACAAAATGAAATAAAAACCTTCAGAAAACCCTGCAAGCCCCCAGAATTCACATGGTTGCAATATACACCCCAAAATGCATGGATTCCATATGTCCCACTGAAAATGATACCCATGCTCTTTTAAATGAGACTCGGTGGCCAATAGAATGGTTTCTACACCATACAAAGTGGTTTGAAATAAAACATATTTGTGTACTACAGAAATCCTCTCATCACTGTAATGAATTAAAGAAAATACTGAGTCATTTTCTGCAAACCATAAATAATCATTTACATTTATTCATTGCTGGGTGCTGTAAGCATTCTCAGAAAAAGAACTCAAAGCAAAGATAAATCAGTCATAAAAAGTGAGAGAAATATGATAAACTACATATTAGGCCAGAGAAAAATCTGCTGTAGAGAGCTTGGAAACTGTCACCATACAAGAGGAATCTGTGACTTCCATCTGTAACTGCCTTCAATCATCTTCCTCCCTATCCTTCATCAGAACTCCCAGTACACATTATTATTCGAGTTATCAACATATATAGATAATAATAACCAGCCAGAATCCCATTTGCAAGGTGCTTCTTTTTAAACACAGGCAGAATATAACTGAGAACACTGCAAAACTCAACTTTCTTTTTTCATAGGAATCCAAAACTGTTTGCAGGCAGAAAGGGTGGCAGACGGATAACATGATCCTCTGTGCTATCAAGTTCTACTGAATCGCTTAATGTAGCTGAGCACTCTTCGGCTGTTAGTTCTCATGTGTTGGTAAGTCATGGCAAAGCCCCCTAAAAGCATGTAGAAAAATAAACTTCTCAGCCTGTTTTGTTCAAGAACTTAATGATGTAATTAATTAAATCAGACAGTAGCAAACTCCAAATAGATAGCAGGGGTTTTTTTACAATGAACAAATACGCTACAGGACTTCCTGCCACAAGATATCTCTACTAAGAACTTAGCTAAATTAAAAACATTAGACATTTATGTGGCTAGCAAACATATACAAGAGCAAAATACACAATAATGCTAAAATAAAACACATTTTACCAGGCACAGCTTTATCAGAGAGGTGAAGGGGTCTGTATCTCCCACAGCAATAGCAACACTCAGGGGCATGTGCTCTTCCATCCCATGGAAGTGTCATTAGAAGTTAGGCTTTCGGCACAGGAACCTTTCTTTTCCTGGAAGATTTCATATTAACCACAACTAGAAGATGGCAACAGCTGCTTCCAGCCCAACTCTGGGTGATCTGGGGAAAGCCTCTGTATTTCTTGCTCTCACTAAACCCTTCAAATACCCACCTACCAGCACTATGTTTCACGGCAAACTGTGCTGGCGGCTCTATAGGTTGGTTTGGAAATGGCATGAATGTTCCCTGACAAAGTCAACTGGAAATTGCAAACCATCTGGTTTGGTTTGTGCCTCTAAAGATTATACAAATGCAAATCTAAATGGTTGAACATGAAATCAAAATATCTTAAGTCTTGACTTTAACTTGGACAGAACTAGCCGATTCTAGTGACAGTCCTTAGACCACAATGGAACTTCAAAGTTGGACCTATTCTGAATTTCCTGGTTCATCTACAGTTGAAAATAAACAATAAAAACCAAACCCACAGTACATAAGAACTATAAAATCCCAACATCCTTAAATTTTCCAGGTTGGTTGTGGAGATACAGGGGGTCCAGGCACTGTACACCTACACAAACAGGACTTGTTGGCTTATTCTGAGACAAAACTTCACCCACTGCTCACCAGGAATCCAGCTTCTCCTCCTCCAGAATCTTTACAGACATAACTAACACAATGTCTTCTAGCAACTGCATGAGGTACCATACACAAAAAGATCTCCATGCTATGCATGGAGAATTAAGCTGGAGAATTACCTCGCAAATAGTTGTAGCTCTCAAACATATGTTCATACCACTAGATCACACTTCACTATAAAATACTACCTGACAGGACTCATATTTATTGAAAGAGAAGTATATATTTTCTGCTGGAGTGGGAAATACTTCTCCTTTTTTAGCTGTTAATATTCATTTTACGAGTTTGGTGTCTGAAGATCATTATTAATGTCTTCTTTGGATTTCATTAACACTACAAAAAAACCCCAGAAGACAGTTTTGATGCAAAGCTTACTTTAAGTGGGTAAATTCCCTGGTTTTTCTCCCTTCTTTCTTTTTTTTTTCAAGCCAGAAAGGGTGGATAAAAGACCTATAAAATAAATGCTGAGTGAATAGGACTCTCGAGCTATAGAACTTGTGCTGTGAAAATTCGACTTTGTCTGGCAAACACTATTAAACAGAAATCTATGAACAGCAGTTTTTTTTCCCATTTCATACAGGGGGAAAAAAAGAAATCAGATCTGACCCAGTGACTTCGACGACAATGGTGAGAGTCCTACTTTGTACAATGAGTTATAGAGACAGGATTTTTACTCTTGGGTGGGCATTTTAACATTCCTAGCAACAGAGCTTCACTACTAGACTTGCTGAGATCACTTACTAGAGCTCTGGTTGCTGGCACCAGTGACTCTGGCATGTCAGAGTAACCCTGACGAGCCCTCCTGGTTGGTTTTCTGCTTTGGTTTCGGGGTTTTTTTTTCCCCTTTCAGATTAGTTTCTAAATTACACACTATAATTAAGGAAGTGCTGTCAAAGTGCAGATTATCATCACTGTCGTCTCTGTTTTTAAATGCTTTCTGGAATTTGAGTTTTAGGTACACAAACTTCCTACTTTGATGACAATTTGGGTCATTTCCAATTGGAATTCAACACCAGGTGTCAGTGGTGAAGTGCCTCGAGGCTATCAAAATAACTGGCTGTGTCACCTTGTCCTCCTAATGATCTTTGTATATTTAACATAAACATCATAAAAGTAAGTGCTTATTCAAGCAGGACCACTACATATGTTTACCTGGGCTTGTTGTTCTAACTTGCAATGACTATAATAAATAACTGGGAAGAGAAAGAAAAAAATCTGTTAACAGCTACAACAGAGCATCAAACTATGGACTCAGAAGTCTGATGCTTGCTGATGTTTCTAATAAACCCCAGAAGCTACTCTTGAGGGGGGTCATAATGGCACATACAACCTATTTGGAGACCATTTCTTTTCTTACAGTGCTGTGTGCTTCTCATTATAATGATAATATCCAGCATTTATATGGCTATTTACATCTTTTAAGCGCTGTACCAACAACTAATTAATCCTCACAACACCCTGTAGGGTAGGTAAGCATTATTATCCCCATTTTATAAATGGAGAAATGGAAATGGAGGGGTGAAAGTGACTTGCTGGAAGGCACTCAGCAAGTTATAAGCAAAACTCAAATGAAAACACAGGAGGTTTTTGGTCCCCAGGCCCATGCTCTGTCCACAGCCAGACCCTGTTGCCTCTCACAAGAACTAGTGCCTGCTTCTAGAGTTACTGTTTACACTCGAGCTTGTCCAAAAAGACCTGTATCACTCAGCACGTTTTGCTTCCATTACACACTCAAGACATCTCAATCATGACAACGTCAAGCAGTGGAACCGTTTGCCCAGAGAGGTTGTGCAGGCTCCATCCTTGGAACTTCTCAAGACATGACATGACAAAACACTGAGCAACCTGGTCTAATCTAACAGATGATTTTGCTTTAGGCAGGTCACTGGAATAAAGACCTCTGAGGTTGCCCCAAAGCCTGAATTACCCTGTTTTATGAAGTGGATGTGTTCTGTGATGGTTACATGTTTTCCATCACTTCACACTGAAAACCCTGGTTTTTTCACATGGGTTCTTCCTTTAGGTGCTTTGACCTCCACCTTATCCTTTGGCAGATACCTATATGCAGCACGAGGTCTGTATCAACATGAATCATACAATAGTTAGGGTTGGAAAGGTCCTTAAGATCATCTACTTCCAACCCTCAAGAAGGAAATAAATATAATGGCATCATATGGCTTTTAGCAGTGAACTAATTGTGATTTCTGTTACCTATTTCCTTGTTTGTATCCACCTTTAAAGTCAGCACCAAACATGATCTCTTTCATAAGAGAAAACAACCTCCAGATTTTCCTCCAGCTGCGTTTCCTAGGAAAATCTGATCAAGAGCCAGGAAAGTCTAAAAGGTTACTGTTAGGATGGTAAGAGACAGGCTAAGGCTACACAGTGGTGTCACTTAGATACACAAGCCCATACTCTGTGATACGGGACAGAAAGAAGCCCTTGTCCCTGTGCTGCTTCATCTTTTCCAGCAGCTCTGGATTCAGGCCCAAACCAGAAACTGGCAATAGCAATAGTAATGCTCCATGACCCCCCAGATCCCAGAAGTGCTCCATCTCCTCAGCAACAGCTTATTATTTAGAGAAGCTCAACTTCCTTCTGGGGAAGCAACTAAGTTTGAAAAGTGCTGGGTATCCTGTGGTTCCTACTAAAATGAAAGTGAGCTGTTTGGGAACTTCTGTTATTTCATTCGGATGCCTAATGGGAACTGTTGGATGCAAAATTGTTTTAGGAATTGAGCCTTAAGCATCCTTATCAACTCCCCTGCACTCCTCTAAAAGATTGTTTGTAGCCTTTTGCATGTACTTCAGCAAATAGAAGAAATTACAATACTTTGACTACTTGAAAGTAAAATTAATGGCCACATTGCCAAGCAGAAGCCAAGAGATGAGGCTGCACTAGAAGCAGATAATGCCAAAAAGTAAGCGTATGCTTTTATACACCTATTACACAGGTTAAAAGCCTGGTTCCCTGTTGCCTTATTCTGTTCACAACCACTTACCTAAAGAAAGAAGGGTTTTAAAATGTGAAGTTGATAGTATGGTTACCTTTCACCTCTGCTTGTAATTCCTCAAGGAGTAAGCAGTGGATATCAGGCAATAAATTGTAGTAGTTATTACAGCTGTTTTATTCCAAAATCTGAGCTATATACCTATGTACAGTCAAACTGACTATTTTGTACTGAACTCTACTTCCTAAACAGGAAGGAAACCCCAACAGAATCCAAGAGGAGCATCTGAGAGACATCAATTCTTAATAATACTTCTTTCTCCTACTTCTCTTTCGCTGTGAAGCCAAAGGCTAACCTGTATTTAATATTCTTGGAAGTCATGTTTAGAAATGTCTACAAATGGCTAGACTTACAGAAGTGGCAAAGTTAGCACAGTAGCAGAGTTGCTCAGGTCCAGAAAAGAGCACAGCATGATAATGTCAATAGCCTTTTAAAATACCATATATACATATATATATACACAAGCACCTGTACCCACACACATAGCTCCTATATACAACGGCATCTCCAAGGCTCTCATTTGTGATTACAGACAGCAATATAGACAAAGCTACTACGGTTAAACCCTTTGTGAGAGTTATTAAGCTGTTGACAATATGAGAATCAGATGAATTTACCACTGGTTCAGTAATTGTCTTTCATATATGAGCAACCCCCTACATACAACTTTTATGATTCATCATATTTATTTTTTGTTTCCTCAAGCAACATCTTTTATTAGTTGCACACTCACTCCAGAAATTTAATTTCTGCAAGAGAACAACAAAGCAGTTGATTATTATTATTGAGAATCTGGTACAACACAGAGTGAAATAAAATCTATAAGGCATTAAAATGACAGATTAGGCAAGAGCTGTATTCATTTACAAGTGTTAGAACATCATGTTAATGCCTCACAAGCACAACATAAAATGAAAATCAACTCTTTCATGCTGCTTTACTAATACTGCAAAGCTCCATGGAGCACAAATAGTAGTCCCTGTTAAAGAGGCACTGTCCTTTTGTAGTTTTTACATGCAGCAGGTTTGTCATTAACACTTGATGGAAAACTCTCTTCCAGTACATACTAGCCATAAACTTTAGATTTTTACCACTTAAGGATTTAAAGATGATTATGACCAATCTCTGCTAGACCAAATGTATTAAGTATATGGCTGTCCCTTAATGAAATTTCAGATTTTGTGCACAAAATCTCTTGGGTTACAAATGTTCTTTTGGAAAGTGTTATATTAAAAACTTTGTTTTTTACCACCACTCCAAGGTTACCACAGCCAGATTTACATTCATATTAAATTTTACTGCAGCTTTATTTTCTATCAAAAGCTCTGAACATAAAGTGACAGGACATGCAAATAGGAAGACGTGAAATATTCACTTCACTCACACCAATCCAATCACGAGTGTATGTATTTGATGGTATTTGTATTCTTTTGATCATGTTCTGTGTTATTAATGTCAGGATTTTCATGGACATATCACCATTCTTTCCCCATTCTTTTTGCTTAAACTCCTATACCTCATCATAGCTGAAAAGTAGGAAAATGATACACTGCTTTGCAATATGATGTTATTTGTTCAAATTGCTGTATGTCTTGAGGCAAAGAACTCAGTAGATTTTCTTTAGTAACAACCATATATACAAGTTGTTCTAATTTGTTCCTCAATACGTTCTTCATGATTAAACACCTGTAAACATTTTGAGGGACATTTGTACTTAGAAGGACACCTGTCACTCCTATAGACACCGGGGCACAGAATTCAATGTAGTATTCAAAGGAATTTAATGGTCTGGATAAACGTTATCAGATTTAGCCAGTGACGAACGTGGCTGTGATTACTTTGCTGTGGTCACCAAAGCTGCCACAAGTACATCCTGCCTATGTGTAGCCACAGCTTCTAATGGAAATACCTTATGACCAGGTGAAGAGGAGCACAGGACAGGCCTTGGTCCTTGCAAAGAAGGGGAAGATGAACATCAGACCATTGCAAGAGAGAGGAGAAGGTGCTGGCTTTGCCATCAGGGAAGTGGTATTAGGAAGGAGGAACAGTCATAGTGTATTTTTCTCTGCAAGTCAAAGGTAGGTATCTAATTTCCATCTCTTGTTCCATCCCTCTGGGTTCCAGCCACAAAGGGAATATAGCTTAAGGAACAACAGCACTATAACAACACACTGGTAAAAATTTAAACTATGCATCCAAACCCAATAGATTTCAAATATATCAAACGCTGAAGCACAAGTGTCATTCTGCAAAACGCTGTAAGAAAACTAAAATTACACACGTGCTCTGCTTTGTTAAGGGTTAATACTTTCTGTGTAACATCCCTTGGATAGACAAACTCCAAACCTTCTGATGTGACAAACTCACTGATTTCTAACAAAACCAGAAGCAATCTGACCCACTGTGATGCAGGATATGTCTGTAAATCACCTAAATCATGGGGGGGGTGGGTGGGTGTTCGATCTTTACCCCACTTACTATATACTTTCCTTTGATGAGATTATAAATGATTAAAAAAAAAAGTCACAGGAATTCTAATAGCACAGTTTAGGTTCCTAATTCAGTAACAATCATAACATTTTATGTTTACCTTAAACTGTGAGACAACGGATCTCTCTAGTTCCAGTTTTAACAAGTGAAAAGAATAGTTTCATGTCTACATTTGTCATAATATTTTATCTTTGTTAGGAAGCAAACATACTTTCTCATAACTTGGAGGCTTAGGCACACCAGTAAAGCATATATATCATACAGTCCCTGCCCATGCGAGCGTCAGGCAGGCTAAAAACCTGGACAACTGAGCCTGAGATTTAGCTGGTGCTCTGTTATAATCAGGTCCAGCAAAGTAGCTCATCTCCTAAAAGCACCATTGTGGTTCCCTAAAGTCAGGTGCCCTCATAAACATATATAGAATGGAAAATCCCTTCTTAAATGAGACATATATTTAGAAAGTTGCCAGAAGAGAAGCTGGTATTTGGAAGACACAGCCAATGGTGCATATATACTTGAATATTTATCCATGAGACAGCGAATGACATGATATGGAATCCTAAAAAGTGTCAAGAAATAATGAACAGTGCTTTCCCCAAAGGCATCGCTGGAAGTTGTAACAGGATTTCCCCTCTCTTGCTTTGCAACTTGAAAATGTCCTGTCCTCGTCTCATTTGAAGGGTGAATGACAGGTGGGTGAGAACTCCATGCAGGAACGCTAATCTTATATCCTAACCTGTTTGTGTACTGCAGTAATAATGTCACCATACCAAACCATCCTCCATTAACCTGAAAAATTATGTTCTCCAGCAAAAAAGCTCTTCTGCCTATATTGTTTCCAACTCATTCAGTTTTTAAATCAGTGTAAAACTCATCTTACTGCCTCCCCTGAAAGTCCACCACCAGATTCAGGGAACAGATCCACAAAAGAAAGAAGAGGATGATGTGAGTTGCACCAGATCTAGGTGTGCAGGCACCTCTGCCTTTACAGCTCCTTGAACCATAGAGTAGAATAATGCCCTGTTCTGAACCATGCTTTACCCTCACAGTGTATTATCTAACTTTCTCTCTACCCACCACCTGAGCCCATAAACTAGGATGATCAGCACAGCACACTTTTTTCCAGCAGTATGAATCCTAACTAAGGGTGTAGGATTCATCTCACTTATGGCAGCACTCATCCTCTGCAAACCCACATCTAAACTAGATACCTTATATTGCTTCATGGACCAAAATGCTTTTTAGGACAAATTTCACGTGGCTTCTTTTAGATAATCTGCTGTGTGATGAGGCAATGGTTCACAACTGACTACAAGGAACCTGAAGTCTCCAACACAGCAGCCACAATGTAGACACTTGTGTTTAGTCAGTTGAATTTCACTGATTTACTCTTTACTGTCCAGGAGTTTCTATTTGAGTTTCTCTTTTTTCCTTTATCATATCACGTTGGAGTTTTATTTGATGAGGTGATTACATTGTCCCTCCATGCCCTACCACACCTGTAGGAGGCAAAGCAACTCCATTACATAGTCTGTTCAGTTTGTATCATAGAAAAGTCAAGATTCCTAAAGGGATTTAGGTACCTAATGATGCACATAGATCCTGCCCAAGTGCCAAGAAATGAAATTAGGCTGGATGGTGGAAAGTCTATTCAGCAACCAGGTTATGCCAATTGCACAGGACAACATTTATGTAAGTAACTAAGGTGGGTTTCCGACAGTGGGTAAAACTGGTACCTAGTTTACAAGGAAACTTGATTGGAAGGATATCCTTCAACAGCACTGCAGAAATCACTGCAAAACCTCAGAACCACATGTTCCGATACTCTAAACATCCCAAGCACACTTTTTACTTTTAAAAAATGGATTAACTGAATTATCTCCTCCATTAAAATGTCACAGGGAACTTCAGAAATAAGGCCTGATAAGGAAGAGGTTTGGATTTTTCCACTCGAGGTGCTCTTAAAGATTGAATGATAAAAGTTCTGCATAAGAAATTAAAAGTACAGATATAAAAAAAAAACCCAAAACACAGTAGCCATGGAATATATTAAACAAGCTTTTAGGTTGGGAATATCATTCCATACTTTCATTTTACATGTAATTGCAAAGGAGGGGAGGAAGTCTAAAACGTGAAATGGAATGTGCACCTAGATTTTTTCTCCCTGCTTTGCCCTGTTTTGTGCTCAGTGTTAGTGTTCCATGGCAGTGCTACAAGGATATATAGATATATTATAGACACACACACACGCATATATATGTATGTACATGTAGAGAGAGAGAGAGTCTTAACAAACCTATATAAAGTGTGCATTACATCCAAATAAAATCTAAGCAAAGCAAACTTTAATATTCCTGCTCTGTGGATCCTGTTGTCACAAGGAACCAGTAGGAATTACAGTGTCTGGGAAGTAAGGCAGGCAAAAAATGCAGAAATTCAGCTCCAGCCCAGAAAACATATATATTTCTATAAAGAGAGAGGAAAAAAAGAAATAGCACCATAAGAGAAGTGCAGTATTTTGGATAACATGGACATGTAAACTGCTGAGAATGAAGGGAGTGAGAAAATAGGGCAGCGCTGCAAAGGAAGGTTATTTCTTCAGGGAAGGGAAACCTGGGAAAAGATCATAGCTCACCAACATCCTCTCAAATACAGTCATTTGTTCACAAACTCTTTATCAAAAAAGCAAAGAATATGAAATTTAAGGGAAAGTTCAGCTGTACATTTGCTCCCCTGAAGAGCACATATCTGTACAAGAACCTTTATTGGGCAGCCAAGAATCACTGAATGCAATTTACTTGACTTATGAAAGATTTGATAAATATTCAATCTGTAACACAAAGATACTTTTATTGCCATGTGTGTTTCACATAAGGAATTTTGAAAATGGCTGCTGTGAGGGTGCTGAGGCGCTGGCACAGGGTGCCCAGAGAAGCTGTGGCTGTCCCATCCCTGGCAGTGTTCAAGGCCAGGTTGGACACAGGGGCTTGGAGCAACCTGCTCTAGTGGAAGGTGTCCCTGCCCGTGGCAGGGGGGCGGGACTGGATCAGCTTTAAGATCCCTTCAACCCAAACCAGTCTGGGATTCTGTAATTCTGACCCACTAATTCTTCTGTTTTTATTCAATTCTTATGTTTTATTCAATTTGAATAAAATACCATACTTCCACAATGGTATTCCTGCACTCTCTTTCCTTTACCTCCAGAAGTGCAAATAGCAGTGTCTTACCCCACAAATAAGCTTTTGATACCAGTGCCCTGTTCTGCAGTGTACTAGGAACAGGGTGGCTTTATGGAACTTTTCAACCTGCCACTTTCTCAATACTCAGCATTCTTATCCCAGTTACTGTCTGCCTGTCTCCCACATAGGGGATAAGGGAGGGTGTCACAGGTTAGATTCAGCTCCAAAATGTGAGTGATACATAGCATGAGAGACTGAGGCTTTTGTGTTTTGTTCTCTTACCAAGAGAAGTTAGTCATACAGAAGGTTATTTTACAAGATGCTTACTTACCTTTGCTAATATTTGTCACATAGCTCCAAATCAAAGGTACCCACACCTAATGAGAACTACTGACTCCCTACATCATTCCAGAGAATGAAAGCCAAGAAAGTGACATCAAGTTGATTATTTGCACTAATGACAGACATTAAGACATATTTCCCCTAGTTGTAATACTCTGGAAATGGAAGTAACTGGTGTAAGTTTTACAACAGAGAAGAATGATTGGATGGGCAGCAGAATCCTCTCTTGACCAGTTCGATTGCTTTAGGACTAAAACCTTAGGAAACGTATGGTGTTTGAGAAGAATTCAACCAGAAAGGAGACAGAGGGAGTTCTCCCCCAGTAAGCTGAGAATGAGATTCCAGGAATCTGATATCGAAACAGGGGCAAGAGCTAACTTTGCACGGAAATCTCAAACTTTCATAAAGGAGTCTGTAAGGAAAGACACAGACAATGTGGCTCAAAAACTGACCCGTGGAGTCATGTCATGAAATTTTATGTGTGTGTCAAGCACAAACACGTTGGCAAGATAAAAGCATGGCTAAGGACAAGCTCATCCTGAAACACTTAGAGAGCCCCAACTTGGAAAGGCGTTTAATAAGAAAAAGGGACAACTTATTCACTACACCATGAAAAGGGCTATTTGGTAACGGTTCTGCTTCTTCCTGTTGCGGAGTTCTTAAAGCACTGTGATGCTCTTTCTTGTCAAGATATTTCTGCTTTCTGATCCAACAAAGATAACCTTGTCACCCATCTTGTTTGACAACCCTGAAAGGGACAGTTGCCATATTATTATCAGCATTCCTTTCCCTATGCTTAGAGCAATTCCTTCACTTTCCTAGCCCTGGGAAGAAATAGGTGCCTGGATGAAAGTCACTCAGTTAAAGTTCAATCTATTATAAAGAGATCAAGCCTATCATCAAAAAGAAATTTCTAAGACTGTGCCAGCACCAATATCTGCTCCATTACCTACAGCCAGAGATCTGTCTGTTGTCATGACTATCCAGTGTCTCCAAAACTCAGTAGATGTATCTGCACTGACGAGAGTCCTAGCAAGCAAAATGGACACTGGCAAACTACTGCCATCTCTAACTTTGTCAAAAGGGACCCTGCCTTTCCATTCTGTTGCATCTTCTCCTCCACATTTTTCTTCCTTGTCTTACTAGCTGTAGCATCCCCACCTCGTAATTAAATGAGAAACCAGGTAGAAGCTTCACCTTGATGGAGGAAGGTTGCCTGCCAGGTGAGCAAAGCCCATCTGTAAGAATATAGTTCGCCTCTTTCCTACATGTTCCACCCTTCCTGGGTGAACAAAGTTCCAATGGGATTATGGTTCCAAAACCTCAGGGACTGCCTCTGCCTGGTGCATAACTAACAGCACCTCAAGACTGAGCCAGAACAAGAGCCCTCTTGGTTACATAGAATTAACTGTGTATAATTAATACACTCCTCCATCTAACAAGCAACCTCTAAGTTCTCCCAATATCCGACAGGAACGACAGTTGCAGATTTCCCTGGATGGCCACACTAAAATCCTGGATTGCCCCTCACTGACCAGCAGAAACATCTACTTCCAAAGGAGCTTCATACTTGTTTAAAGACAGTAGTATTTTTACCACTATCATCTCTTTCCATGAGCAATGAATGGGGCCACTTTAAAGTTGACGAGGAGTCTCTCTTAACTAGTTGGAACTTCCTGTGCTGTGAACAGTCTCCATAGCTCACTCCAGTACTTGGTAATGACAGCTCAAAACAGCCAAGGACATTCACCACTTTAACCAGGATAAAGGGATGCCAATCCTGCCAACCATTTCCCTGGTGACTGTTCATCTGTAGAAGGCCAGGTCCTCCTGCAGCAGCACAGAGAGTAAAGCACCACTCCAATCTTTTCCTAATTCTCTTTGCTAGAGCACACAGTGCTCAGCTCTAATTTTGTAATAAAAAAAGTATAGAAATATGAAAAAAAAATATATTTTGGGGGTCTGTAACAGGAATTCCATTATTGTTCCTGCTAAATGGAGGATTTCCTTTGATGGCAAAACAGATCTATTTGGAACTTGGGCTGATGCTAATAACTTCATAGATCAACGTGCAGTTTAATTGATGGAACAGATGGAAGCCAGACTCTGCAACATTAAAGAGTTATACTTAATGCATTGGAATAACTGTGACTTGGGTTTAAAATGTTCTTCTAATTGTCTGGATGTTTTAACAGTGGCATGAATTCTATTGGATATTTCCACTCCTGATTTACAAGTTCATCATGATTTTGTAAAATCAATTTCTGATTTTCTTGGGGGGGGGAAAAACGTATGAAGAAAAAAAGAAAAGTTTCTGGGTGAACTACTCTCTGTAGGACATAAGAAGTAGTGAATGGACATAGCTTTGCATAACAAAGGATGATTCAGCTTTCAGGTCAGTGAAGCACTGGAGGACATACTTATGTCCTCTCTGCCCACTAAGGAAACTAAGCATATGCTTAGACCAGTTGTGAAATGAATGGTTTGTCTGGGGTCTCAACACTCAAAAGTAACACACTGAGTAAAGAGCCTGATCTTGCAGAAGTAAGGATAGTGTTAATTACACGTGATGCATTATATACAAGAGGATAGTAAATTTGTTGATGATAAACCAAGATTTCTTTTAAAGACTGCTTGACCCTGAGGTTTTCTTGAGAAATCATCCTTTCTGGCAGCACACAATAAATGCTAATTTAATAATAGCATCTCTCATTTATATCAGTATAGATAGGCAAAGTTTGACCAGGCCTAAGGAAGAAAGACCAATAGCCACATTATACAAGTGGCTGGGGCAGGAATGGAGGCAGCTGGGGGAACATTTTATGTTGAAAAAGAATATGAACCTAGCCTAATTTCTTATTATACTGCTTTCAAGTTAAAAAAGGCAACAGACTTACTACAATTTCTTTCCTGTTACGTTACTGTAAATCTGCCACAGAAAATAAAAGGAAATTAATTCAGACTGGATTGTATCTTCTGGACAAAGCTTAGTTTTCCCAATGCTTAGAATGGCCTCAAAGAAACTCAAACCACAGCTCACCCATCCCCACCAGTTCCCCTCATGTTCCCTGCACCATTGCATTAGTGTAGTCCACTGGCCAGCCCAAAAGAACAGCCAAGGCTTGGTTGGCTTCTCCCTCCACTGTTAACTGGTCTCTTATGTTAAGTCAACACCACTTTTGTCTCCTTATCCCAGATTTGGACACTTGTTACAATCCTACAAGCAGATTTCCGTAGTCTATGCTATTATATACTGACGTTAGATCAGCCACAGCCTGCCCTTACCTGTTTAAACATCCATCTTGCAAACAGCACAAACAGGCTGACATAAACTGCTCTAAAAGGGCAGGCTTAAAAGACTCTAGTCCTCCCTGACCATATTTTAGAGGCACCAGATGCCCGAAAAGCACCTTACTCCTACTGATTTCAGTAGATTCGGATGTCTATTTTAAAAATCTATTCAGCACCTTTTGCATCTCTAAGGAGCAGAAATGCCAAGAAAATCTGCGTGGTGCCCTCCAAGGTACCTAGCGGACATCAGAACATGGAGTTTCTTGGCCTCAAGGTGACTCTTCACCCAGGAAAACTCATTATGGTTTTTGTATAGGGGGAAACAACTAAGAGCAGCTATAAAACCATCCACTTAATACATTTGCCATTACCTACCAGCAAGCTACCCAGGAACCAGGTAATTCAGAGAGAGGAATAAGCAGAATAAATGTGTCTGCAAACACACTTGGCAGCCCTTCACCATGTACCTCTGACACCTTGTTCTGCCTCGTCTTACTCAATCAGGGGTTTTGTCTTGTTTTCCATAAGCAAATGGCCCTCCAAAGTCTGCCCTGATAGCAATGGCAATTCAAAATAAACAGGACACCCCCCCACTCACTCACATGTTAACATTCATCTGTCCTTGATTATGCAGGTAAAGTTGTTTTATGGGTTGTCAATGGAGAATAGAGCAAACCCGGCTCCCTGCATGGCTTCAAACAGAACACGCTCTCTGGGAGCAGACTGGTGTAAATTGTGGCGTTTCCATCATATCTGAAATTCAATGGGCTTTTCATTTTCAGTATAAACCCAAACTAGTTAAAGTCAGTGTGTGGAAGCGCCTCCGCTAGGAAACAGCGGTGCTGCATTAAAATTACATTATATTGTTTTGACATGTCTGAAGCAAAGGTTAAACCCATCTTTTTGCTGGACATTGTTTCTGTAACGCTGCCCCACTGCAAAGCCTCAATCTGAACAAGCCCAGAGTGATGGGAAATATTTCTGATACAAATTTTATTTTTATGTGAAACTATTCAAATGCTGCTGTACAACATGAACTACCTGAACCAAATCAAATCCTCAGGTCAATTCCTTCTTCCGAGTGCTCCTTAGATAACAAAGTCTTGTTCTGCGAATCTGTTCAATATATTAAAGTTGATTCACTCGGACAGTGTGTAAGATATAATACATTAATCTGGGCCATTTCAATTTCTGAGGCTGGGACTATAAAACTGGTGTGCTGCATATCTAATTTTTTTTGAATACCTGATTTATGCATCCCTCTGATGCATAGTGTCGATGGGATGGTGGATGCGGCTGCTGCATTAACAACGGGCTGCATCAGCACTCAAATCTTATCTTGTTAAATCAGACAAATGTAGCTCAATGAAAAGGAAGGAATAAATGCCTAGGACGGTTGAAAGGAGTGAATTTTAATCCTGTTTGTTAGGGGACTTTCATGGTGGGGGCTGAATGACTGAGGCAGGAATGTCCACCAAGAGCTTATGGGACTGTGAATTATTAGATGCTTACACATACAACCACACATGCGGTATATACAAAGACACAGTTTTTCATTTCATTTCTGTGCAGACAGGTGAACATCCCTACCCTGACATTCATCCATATACAAACACACATGGGTTTAAAATTGGTGAAATAAATGCCTTTTAGGAAAAGCAGGTCTGTATTTACAAAGTGTATATTTCCATCTCCTTCCAATGCAAGAACAACCGTAATTGCTTCTTTGTATATAATTTATCATTTGATGCAGCGAAACAAAAGTTATCACAGGACTAAGTAGGCAGCATTGGATTAGATTTTCAGAGTAATTATACATGTTTATATGATTTTGAGGATAGATGGAGTAGTGCTGTCGCTCTATACACAGTCAATATTAATTCTCAAGGAAAGAAAATGTTCCTGTGTTTGCACAATCAACGAGACCTTTAGAAATAAGCTTTCTGCCAGACAAGGAAAAGTTTCAATGGCACACACTTTGCAAGCTCAGCCTAGGTATTGACAATAAAGGGAAGGTATCGTCGGAATTAATTCTTCAGGAAGACCCTGAATCACTGATCTTTAATTTGAATTCCCTTCTCTAATAAATCCTTTTATTTTATCTACACACCATAAGTTGGTAAAGACCCTTTGTTTGTTTATCAGTAAGAATGTACCTGGGAACAGGGAAGGATCACAGAGCTCTTGTATAAGGCTGTGACTATTGCAGCACCAGCAGCACAATGCAGAAGTAGTACATATGGAGCCAAGTTTTATCTGGAATTATTTAACTGGCTCAAAGGTGAGCTTCATGGCCAGTAAGACACTGGCAGTGTATTATTTAAGCATGCATCACTTTAGCCTTTATTACCTGCTTTTCCCTCCACTATTCTATGATTCTATGATTCTATAACCGTAATAGGGAAAAACAAATACATTGCAAATAGCATCTCCCATCTTTGCAAGCCCTTCCCCTGTGTGCTAAACAAAAAAGTCACAGCTCTCCGTTTCCAACATCATTACTGCTCGCTGTGATGTCACAATCAGCATTGATGCATGCAGTGATGTAGTATTAATGAGCAGGGGGGTGACAAGAGCCACATGTAACACCTCTCATAGCTGAAAAAGACCTGGGACCAAATCCTTCAAAAGAAAGGCAGAGATTCCAATGTTGGGCTTTCATTTCCCTTTTGACTGAACATGAAAGATCATCTTTACATTCATGAAATATAAACATTTTAGAGTTCCTATCTTGAGTTAACTTAACCCAGCCTTAAAGAAGCCTAAAAATAAGAAGTAAAGAGAAGAAGTGAGAGAGGCCCAGACACGACAGAGACAATTCATTACAGACCTTTTTGATCCAATTATCCTGGAAAGGTTGGGATATGCAGCCAAGTATGTGCAGACTAATGGAAAAGAATACAAATAAATGCTACATTCTCACTTTTCCTAAAAGTTACCATGGCTTTCCTATATACCATGCATATTAACAAGTGTGCAGATCAATTTAAAGCTGTATTCCTATTTAGACAACAAAGGGGAAAACATGCCAACTCCAAATTTAACTAAGAGTTAACAGCTCAGTGCTTAGAACTGTGCTGTGAACAGGGAGTTTCTACTTCTTCACTACCCTGGTGAGCACCCTGTAGCCTGGAAAGGTCTTCCAGGATAAGGAAGGAAAGGAAAGAAGGGAATGCTCTTTGTGCATGTTTTAGTCATGTTCTGCCGCAGCACTGTGCTATGAAACGCCAGCACTCCACCGATGGCACGCCTGAAGTCTTGTTGGTGGCAACCATCCCCATCGAGTCTTGCTCTCGGCTGAGCGCCCTGCTCAGGAGGAGCAATGCAGAGCCAAATCAAATGGCCAAACCTTGGGGAAAATACAGCTAAAATGAGCAAATCAAGATAATTGTACTAATTATCATAATGAAGGAAAGATTCTGCGCTTGCATGAAGGCTCCCCCTCCCCCGTTCCATACCCAACGCTGCGCCTGCATTCAGGATAAATGAGTTCCAGGCCTTGCTGGATGCTTGAGTTTCTGTCAAAGTGGCTCCATTACATATGTGTCCCCCAGGGTCAGACTGCATTAGCCGACTCCTTTATTCCATACATGATGGACTAAGGAGTCGGCAGAGTGTGTTCCAAAACTGCATTCCTAGCGGGTATTTTCAGTGGCCACAAGAACTTCGGCTCAATGCGGGGTGGGGGCTTACAGGGGTTTTCTCCTTTTCTTCTTTCTTCTTTTATTTTTCCAGTATGTGGTAGAAAAATAAACCACAAAAATGCCTTTAAGGTCACGGAACAGTGACCTCATTGGCTGGGCTAATTTGATTGTGCCAGAACAATAGCACTGTACTCCTCTGCCAGCCAAGTGCATGCTAATTATGCGATTTGCCCTTGATAAGACCTTGGTGGGTCATTCAGCAGTTGTGATCTGTCACTGACTTCTAATCATGTATTATCGTCTGGGTGAGTCAGAATGGTACCCTAAGCTTTCTGTCTTTACAGCAATGTGGCACTCTAATTACCTTATGCCAAGTGGATATGCAGAGACTGAATTAAGTGATCACTGTGATTGCCTTCAAAATCTTCTCTTTATCCTTTGTGTTGCTTCTCTGCAATTTACATTTTAAGATGCCGAGAAGCTTTTGGTGAGACTGAAAATGCCACTCTAAAAAATAATGATTTTTTAATTTAAAAAGCATAACACTGAATTTCAGTCACACCAATTCCTAGCAGTGTTTAAATGCTGCTAAACAATACACCTCAATACGAATCCTTCTGTAAACTTGTTGAAATTATAAGACACCCTTTACCTTTTAATCTGCAGGCAAAAGGGGAACAAAAGGGAAGAAGTCTAATCTCTTTCTAAAGTTTTAACAATTCTTATCTACTATTTAATAGGCAAAATTAATTAGAAAGTGCTTTTCCACATTAATTATGCCTGTGAAATGTACATGCCAATATAACAAATACTACAGATCCAGCATAAAGCTTGAAAAGCTTCATGGCTGTGTTCTGCACGTTCGATAACAACAGTAAAGATGGGTTGACCCTCTGAGTCTTACAAATTCAGGCACTAATTCCTTACATATGGGTTAACTCATTTGGTGGCCATTCAAGGGATCTGTGGTGGGTTAGTGAGGAGAACCTCTGTGTTCTGCCCAGTACTTTACAAATCAGAGCTGCACCGTACTTCTCTATTGTTGCATAGCAACTCTCCAAAACTACAAAGCAATCTCGTATGGTAAACCAGTCGTATTAACATCTGTATTTGCCCAAGGAATGATCTGATGCCTTTTGCAGTGAAAATGTGGCGATATGTCTCCAGCTTAAATAAACAAAGTCATGATTTATCAAATTTGATAAGATGCATTTGTCTGAATCATCCTTGAAAACACAAACTATGAAGTGCTCCTTGAAAGTTGTCATAAAGCAGACAAAAAAAATCCTCACGCCACTAAATTTATTGTACCACTAACAGAAAACAAGGATTTTCAAAGCTTTTCTCTATTGTATGTCAATATTGCAGTGTTTCTCCCCCCCCCCCCCTTTTTTTTTTATAGAAACAAACTGTGGGGAAAAAAAAAAAGTCAATAAAAACCATAAAGGACAATTGAGAAAAAATTGCAAGCCTTATTTTCCTGGAATCACATGATGTACAAGCAGCATTATTTGCTGAAATCTTGGTTTGTTTGGGGGTTGGGGGGGAAAGGAGAGACACAGAGTGAGAGAGAAAAGCAGAGGGAGAGGCAGAGCTCCTAGAAATAAGATGCAGTCCCTGGGTGGCAAAACAAAAGAGCCCAAGAGGAAAAAAAAGGGGGGGGGGGGGAAGCTGTAGAAAGTTGACACAGTCAAGAATAATGGCTAAATCTATCAAGTTTGATCAGGTCTGCTATAATGAATTGGAGCTTCATATTCCAAGCAGGGACAATGAAGACAGAAGTCAGGCTCTAGAAATGTGCTGCTCACTTTGTGCTTGGAATATGCAGCAGCCAGCAGGGAGCCACGAGATAATTACACAGTATTTGTGTGGTTCCAGGAAGCTTCCTGCGCAGGTTGAATGCCCGCGCTATATTAAAAGGCAGCACAGTGAAATGTTTTTAATGAATATTTTTGTCAGAGAAAGAAAAGGCATTTGAATGATTTTTGTGTATGCAGGGAACGAGAGGGGGAACATCACTGTCAAAATACAGGTACCTTTATTTATATTTACGCCATTATTTACTGTTTCAAGAGCCCAACGTCCTTTCAATAATACAAATCACAACACTAGGTTAATGCTATTTAGGGCTAATTGCACATGCAGTCCCCTAACTAATGTGTGCTGTTGGTATGTTTCCCTGAAATCCTGCATCAAACTGGCTTAAAACTACTTTTATTTTTATTTCCAGTAGGAGCTGAAATGTTTAGACACATTTAATCAGAAAACTCAAAGAAGTAACACAGATGTTGATACTTACTATTCAGTAGCCCTTGGCAGTGATAGATCTAAAACACAAGAATACATTATTTCAGCACTCTGTAATTCTCACCTAACAGATGTGAATAATCCACTGAATTAAAAAACCCAGACATGATACTCATAAATGCTCATTCTGCAGCGCAAGCAATTGTATTGATCAAAACCTAGACTTTGGTATAAAAGTTAATTTGAAAGGCTCTTTGCTGGTGTGGGTTTCAGTATTATCTACACCAAAGCAAGCCCTTGGTTTGCTGCTTACAATTGAATTGCTTCTGGTACACCCAGACTGAGACAATTTGCTGTTACATGCTGCTGAGCATCCTCGTGCAAGATTAAATAGGGCCCTTCCGAGTTCCCAGCATCATCCTCCACAAGAAACACAGGTACATGCATCCGCTTCCTGCTCTAGATCCGTGACTGCGACTCGTAAGAGGTTTGGGGGATAAATTCTTCAGTTTTATACAAATACATGGTCAGGTTTAGAATTAAACTGTGATTCGATAGAGAGAAGCTCCCTGGCTGAGGAAGGAGACCCAGCAACCCGCTGGTCTGGACCCGAGATTAGTGTGGCCTCTCTGCCTGCTGTGTCCCACCTCCTCCCACCCAAAATGTATGCCTAGATCTCGCCTACTGGTTGCAAACACTGAACGAGACAGAAGGTTTTGGTGCTCTCGCAGATTTTTCTTAGGCATATTATTTGGGAAAAATAAAAAGCTAATTTCTGGACAACTTGGAAACAAGGAATGGAATTAAAAAGAGTCACTTCTTTGGTGATGACACTTCAGGGGCAGCAGAAAACACGAAGAGTTCCTCCACATCAGCACAGCATGAGCACAGACAACTTTCACCCTTCTACCTTTTTACCTCTGTGCTTACAAAAGAGGATAGTGAGTAGTTGTGATCACAGACCTGGGAAAACAACAGTAAGATAGGAAGATGCTCCATCTGAAATAGTTTACTGAAGAAAACAGCCTTATGGGTCAATATAATACAGGCAAAGAGGTTTTGGGTTTTTTTTAAGGACACTAGAAAACTGTTGAGTACATTTGCTATTGCCACTGATTTTAAAATTCCAACTATCTATGAAGAAAAGCTGAAGTGTCCTGTGTCACATAACAGAATCATTATGGCCACAAATGAATGCCCACTGTAACTCCAGTTATTTCTGCTTTGCTACTGGGTTCAGATGCATCTGTAACTCGCGCTTACTACAACCCTCCCAAAAACCAAGACTTAAATTCCAAGTTGTGAGAATTGTTGCTCAGAAATTTCTTTTCACTTGTTGAACAGGGTTTTTTTTTTCCTTTTCTTGTTTTTCAAGAGATCAGAATTGAACTTCCCTGAATCACTGAGACTTTGGTAACATTACTTAGCCCTTGTTACCCTCAGGGACCAATTCTGCACCTTTAAACAGCAGACATACCCTAGGCAGGAACAAACCCTGACGCAGAAGGGAATAAAAAGGCTTCACGCATCTAACCCCTCCCCTTTGTTTGTTTGCATTCCTATTTTAGCAACACACAGTGGTACATTTTCTCTGTGATCAAAGGCCTAAGCTGCAAATACCTCTTTCAGCTTGATCAGGGCTATATTTTGCCAAGGAACGGAATGCGACTTCTGCTCCGCTCTTTGTCTGCAGCAGCTCTAATTTAAAAGGAAATCTTTAAATTACCAGATGAAGAGGTAAACAGCTGTCACATTTGGAGCCCATGCAAACATTATAACCTACATTCCATCCCCCTGAGCAAAAAAACCAGGAGAACTTCTCCTGCTGCAAAGGCAGCAACGGGAGCTAAGTGATGGCTCTCATTTTACTTTTGGCAAGTCCCTAAAATTTCTGCAGCCCCAAATGCTTGAGCCCATCTCTTAAAATGGAAGGGAAGATAATAATGATTCCTTTGGAACCTCTGGCTCTTAAAGGTTGCCTTTTGTGGTTAGAGCAAATAGTTGCAACTAATCAACCACAGCAACTCATGTTTGCTCAGCTTCAAACAGTTCACTCTACCAAATACGTTTTTAAGTCACTAAATATCTAAGTACAGCTTAAGCATAGTTAGCAAGAGCTGAGCTTCATACACCCACCACAGTACTCTCTGTATGCAGCTCATTTCTGTTTCACTGTTGTTATAAATAAGCTGAAAGAATAATAAACTCTTTGGGTCAGATTCTCTGTTTCGTTCCGCCTGTCCATTTAATTCCATGTAAGCCAGTGCATTACACCAGATTTACAGGGCTCTGAGTGACACCAGGATTCACGCAGGGCGATGGAATCCACTTGGGTTTACACAAGTTTAAGTGAGAGCAGAATTTAGCCTCTAAAACAGGGAAAAGAAAGCTTAATACCCTCATTGCTCTACACAGGCTTCCCTTACAGCAGCCATATAAACTGGTTAATGTAGGCAGAGTTTCTTTTTGCATCTGTATATTAAACAGGTATTTTGCCAATATTTATATGCCCATATCCCTCGGTACAAGCAGAGCTGGGGATATCAACCATAGCTGTTAGTTCCATTGCATGAGATGAGCTTTGTATCAAAGGAAAAAAGGCTCCTCTCCATCTCACATGCTTTATTTTATTCAACCAGCTCTTTTTCACATTGTTATATCCAGTGAATATAGCACGGTTGGATTCAGAAGAGAACCTTAAGCGTTCTCATAATGCTTAGAAGCAATGGCTTCACACTGTATAATCTATCAAAGGTGTCAGATTTACAAAATGCAGATTTTCTGTCACATTTGGGCACTATAAGCACTGTATCTTTTCACTAAGGTGCTGACTGCTGTTTTAATGAGGCCCTTTGGTGGCTGTAAAAAACTGAAAGGAGAGGATTATAGGGGTTACCCTAGGTATTGTCTATTTGTCTTACAAATTTCACACTAACTACCAATTACATCGCCATAAACCTTTTGGCTACTTCAAGCTATATGCCATATAATACATAAAAAATACGCTATGTTAACCTCTTCTGTATTATACGAGTAACTACAGCCACTGATGCAAGTAACATATCTAATGAAGCCAATAATGAGCCTCTTTAAAAGTAGTCTTGTTATAGGAATAATATTAGAGCAGTTCAGTTAAAGGCTAAGGTCCATTATGGCATGCTTCCGATGTTCTCTGGTCCCAGGTCTGAAAAGATGCTGACACGCTAATTCAGGCTCAAGAAGGGCATTAATCTCACAACCTTCTACTTGTCATGCTTAATGGGACATCCTGCCTAGGTGAAATGAACCTGATGTATTCAGGTAAACATAATTTAATAAGGAGAAAAAAAATAAAATAGAACGAAATAGCTGTGGTCCAACATAACAGCAAGGGGAGTATTTACAATTCAGCGTCAGTGGAGAGGATTGTGAGTGTTTGTCTGAGAAGTGAGCAGTGTAAGAAGAGAAAAGGGCAAATAACACAGAATTTGCTTAAAACCCACTGCTGAAATGTTAGTGCATTTAAAGGAAACCGTTAATTTGGAGGAGGAAGGGATGCGCTAACATGGGGCTTAGAGCACTTGAGTGTAAAATAGAGATCTGAAGCCACATCGTATGATATTTAAAAGGCAAGCATGAATGTCAGTGAGTAGCTGTAGATCCTCTTTTGGCTGTCATCAATCATAAGTCTAATAAGCCACCTAAAATTATGTCACAAGACACAGAACAGAACCAGCTGCAGTAGTTAGAGAAGCACGTGCCCTACTTGCAGCCTGGGTGCTAAATGTAGGACCCACCTCCCAACCCCAAAAAAGCACCAGGGCCTAGAAGGAAAACACCTCTGCACACACAGGTGGCCTGTGCTGCTGGGTATGAAGATGTTGATGGTCTACTCTTAACATAGGAGGAGGTAAAATTATAAAGTGCAAAAAACCAAAAATCAATTCATTTTGATTCATGAACTGAAGTCAGGCACCCAAGAAAACCAAACCCCCAGAATGAAGCTTTTAATGCAGCATGAGCAGGTCTTTATTTCCCCAGGATTTTTGCTGCCCCCAAAGCCAAAAGGTTTTTGTGCTGTGTGAGAAAGCAGGATGGAATCAGCTGATGCTCAAAGGGAATAAAACTACTAGGATGCTACTTGGTGATGGGAGTGAAGAGGGGGCTTCTGAGAAAGCAGAACCCACCATACCACTGCAGAGCAGGACCATGTCCTCCATCTCTATGTGGTTTTTAATGAACTACGGCTTCATTCTTTTCATTCCTGTACAGCCCAAGCATCACTGTAACATCACAAACTCAGGGGAAAAACAAAATGTGGAAGTTCTTTGGCTGTTGCTGGATTTTCTTTCCATCTGTAATTTTGGTTACCTATAACTAGGTGGTGAGCTCGTGGCACATCAATAGGATAAGAGTGTTAAAAAGCCAGAGAGGATTAGGTAAACCTGAAGTGGTGTATTTCTGCAACACGTGTGTTGCAGTTGTGTCGTCCCAGAAAGGGAACTGAATCCCTCTTTCTTACAATAATTCCCTTTGCTATGCCTCCAGTTGCATAGGCAGCATAGTTGACGAGCAAAGCCCAAACTGCACTGGCTTCACACCTCTAAGAAGAAATCAAAACTTACCTTTTAACGAGCCAAAAAACAGGTCTGGAAAGAGCACTGTTCAATTGGGCCCTTACAGTCCTATACATGCAGACGTTAATCTTGTTAAGCCTTGAAACACAGACTCCAAATAGGCCTTTGCTGCCTCACCAGCTCCCAATGCACCTTTTGACCATAAACATCTGGGTATTTTATCTAGGCTGATTTTTGCAAGCAGTTTACTCTAAAGCCACTAATACATACTATTGCAATGGGGCTCAATGGTGCCTATTAGGTGCTGGTCATGCTGAGCGAGGGTGGGGATTGTGGAGACATATTGCACCACAGGGAGCTATAGGAGACACTCTGCTGCTGGAAGGCAGAAAACCTCCTGGAGCTCTCAGGTGCACAGAGGAGTGCACTTGCTATTAAATTATTTCACAGGGAGAGGCCCATTACCTATGAAAGCTGATCCTGCTCTTAAAGGCTACTGCAAAGGGACCATAACCCTCTTTAGGGGGAGGTGATGTGTCCAGAGGAATCAGTCCTGAGTTCCCAAGTGGCCAAGGACTGCAGCGATAACAGGTACTTGCGTGAAACTCATTTGTTGTGCAGTTCCCATCCTGCAGAAACCTGCTTCTGCCAAAGGATGGCCCAAAGAAATCAGGAGTTTAGAAGTTCAACAAAAAACCCATCCAGTTGCTCACACCAGCATCTTGTAAGAGATTTGGAAATAGAGCCCAAAGTGACACCCCGAGGACACCATAAAGTAGTAAAGTGATTTAACAGTGCACTGATTTACTCACTTGTGAACTTTGCAGTAAGCCCCAAATCCACATTCTTATTCTCCTTTCATTTTGAAATTTCAGCTGTTTATTCAGGTAACATTTCTAGACAGGGTAAACCAGATAAAATAGTTTGGACAACAAGCTAAACCAGAGCCATACATCTGCAGCAGCAGCAGTTTGTGTTTTGGCAATCTGAGCTCTTGCAGCAATGCGACACACAGGAGGTTTTCTTCAGGAAAAGCCCGATGGGGTTTTGTTTGATTTTGAAAAACAAAGGGTAGCTTTCCTTAAGAAACGGGTGTTTTTTTAACTATCAGATATGGATAGCTTTGTTTATGGCTTTTATACCCCAGTTTCAATCTATGTTACCATTACAGTTTTACCAAAAGCATCTACAACCATCACACACCACATGAACCCACCACATACAGAGGCAGGCACATCAGATTCCCGCATGTGAAGCTACCTGCTGGTGAGAGCAGAGTAACTTTTAAAGATGATAAATCAGAAAAGCCAGGATTATATTAATTAGGGTCTGGTTTGTAGTCAGACCAGGCCCAAGCTGCAATCACAGCACAACCAGCTAATCTGGCAGAACCACAGAGACTTTACTACATGACACAACGAACACCAACTAATGACACCAAAGCACCAACACTATGATTCTATGAACACTGGCAAGCTTTCTTAGTACTGCTAGCTAAGTGAGTTCAAGTTTTTAGATCAACAACTGACACTAGAAGTGTCATTCCAATGTCCTGTTCAATTTCTCAGCATAACCAAGAGGATCAGATGCCATTCAATGAATTGGCCAGGAAGGACAAGTGAGAAAGACCAGAAGTCCATAGGAGCCTTATGATAGTTTCTTATGCAAAGCATGCACAGAAGTGCCAAGAGGTCTGGAAAAAACCCTTTCCTGCTGCTCTCATTGCAGAGACATATGAGGAGCTCAACTGCTCCCTGGTCCTCATGAGGCAGCAAGGACTTATGGTGCAGGGAGCTTCCGCCACTAGCTTATTCTCCATCTCAACATTTTGCCCCAGCATCATCCACAAAGATGAGCCTCATTGCCTTCAGAGCAAGAAAGGCTAGCAAGGATTAACCTGACTTTAATCATAATAACAACAACAACAATTAAAGAGTGTGATCTTCTAGCTGGTACTTTGGTGGGTCTAAAACCAGGTGGAAGCTGTCACACTTCACAAGACCCACTATTATGTGAACCACATTGAGCTGCTGGAGTTTCATACGTGAAACAGCAGAAGGGAAGTTATTTTTCAACTTCATTAGGTGTTACAGTACAGAAAGTCCCATGTTCCCTGGGCTGGCATCAGGTTAAAATACCCTTAGTCTTCAGGTCCCAGCTTTTCATATTGGTTTTTCAACTGCTTTTTCATAGAGAACCAGATGGATCTTGAAGATCACTAGGCAGTAGCTTCACCCTACCACCAACAGCTCCCTTAACTTTGAGAGGAAGAAAAAGAGTCAACGATAATCCCAGTATTTGGATTCAATGATTTTGAATGCATTATCTCTGGAACAGTGTTGCATGAGTTCCCTGCGTGTTGCCAGGCTGCACCCCTCACTTTTTAAACCCTCTCCCCCATCCAAAAAGGAACTCAGGTCCCAGCTTTTCATATTGGTTTTTCAACTGCTTTTTCATAGAGAACCAGATGGATCTTGAAGATCACTAGGCAGTAGCTTCACCCTACCACCAACAGCTCCCTTAACTTTGAGAGGAAGAAAAAGAGTCAACGATAATCCCAGTATTTGGATTCAATGATTTTGAATGCATTATCTCTGAACAGTGTTGCATGAGTTCCCTGTGTGTTGCCAGGCTGCATCCCTCACTTTTTAAACCCTCTCCCCCATCCAGAAAGGAACTGTCTTCTCCTCTATATGAAGTTAGCTCTGCAGAGCTGGATAAAATATGTCACCTTAGGCACCTGAATTAATAGTTTGGTTATGTACTCTGTTAAGTCTTTACTACAGATCAGCATAACTGTGCTAGACAGACAATTCTTCAGAGCTAACATTTGAAGAAGGTGCCAAAGACAACATCCCTTTGAGAGCTCACTGAATTATCCAGATTAAAAACAAAACCAACCCAACCCAACCGAAAACACACAGAGATTTTTTTTTTCCTCCTGCAGCTTTCCTCAGTACTATTGGAAATATAAAATGGTGGAAAAAGTTGGCAGGAATAAACACTTCGGTGGAGTTTCTAAAGCTGCAATTAATGTTAATGAAGCTATACTTATATGGCAAGGAGCTTTACTATAAATTGGATAAGTAAGAAAAATGAAGAGCCATTGTGCTCTTCCAATATAGTACATCAGGGTATTGCCACTGTAAAGCTATCTTTATTTTAAGCCATTAAATAAAACAATATAAATCTACAAGCAGGTGTTTCGTGTTGCGGGAGGATTGGAAGTTGTAACGCAAACAACCTAATTTTAGCATCTATGTAGAGTGTGAAGTAAATTTACTGATCACTGATGCATTGAGCACAGGGAGGACACAATCAGCAGGAGCTTCCAGCAAGATTATCCTATTAAAGCAGGAAGCCTGTTAAGGAAGTAGGGGAAAGCAGGTGATGGAAGTGGGGGTTTGCCGAGCAGGCATGGGCCCACTGTACATGCTAAGTTGTTGTTTTCTGCTCAGCTAAGCAGCAGAGAATTGATATGTTAGCAATGAAGTGCAATGACAATTAAATTGTAACTGACCTACATGTTACCATCATTATGCTTTCTCTTTTTTACTGCTTTCCCTCTTATTTAATCACACAGTATGGGGTTTTTATTAGGCTGTAATGTTAAAATCTTCATCCATTTAGCCATAAATGTTTGACTGGATATCTATCAGACTTCCTTGCACTATACAAACAAAACCATTTTGCTGAATCATTGTTGACTTGTTTGTGGCCTAATTTAATGAGTGTAATAACTTACATTACTACCCAGTTAACATTTAGGAGCCCAGAAAAGACCTGCTAGCATGCAGCAAGCTACTGTATATGTTTTCTATTCATATCACTCCTCCTTGTAGTAAATTTTATACAATAATAGTCACTTCTTGCAAGGCCAGCTTTGCTTTTCTCAGCCCAGGTTGAGTCCTCCGTGGCCGGTCTTAAAGGCTAAATACCAAGTGCCTCAAAATTTCAATGCAGTTTCAGCTTTCTAAGTATCTAAGAGCCTTGGGTGACATGGTCTAGTGTGAGGTGTCCCTGCCCGTGGCAGGGGGTTGGAACTGGATGATCTTTTGGTCCTTTCTAACCCAAACCATTCTATGATTCCATCAGGTAACATCTTACGTAGCCATCAAAATATCCAGTATAGAAGCCTCAGCTCACTGCATCACACACTTGCAGGAAGCTGAATTATTACAGTATAATCTATCATCTACCTGGATTTGTGCAAAGCATTTGACACTGCCCTGTGTGATATCCTTGTCTCTAGATCGGAGGGATGTGGATTCCACAGACGGATGGATCACTCAGTGGATGAGGAACTGAAGTTCAGCCAGGTTACGTGCAAGGTACCACCCCTGGGTCAGGGCAATCCCAGCACAAACACAGGCTGGGCAGAGACCGGATGGAGCAGTCCTGAGGAGAAGGACTTGCAGGTGCCGGCTGAGCAGAAGCTCCCCATAACCTGTCTTCAGTGAGTGCTTGAGCCCAGAACCCCCCCGTGTGCTGGGAGCACCCCCAGAGTGTGCGCAGCAGCTCA
>NW_009932338.1:209406-253824 GCF_000696875.1 Nestor notabilis | reverse complement strand
GGCTTTTAACTAAGTGTAGTAAATGAGAGAGGAGAGGTGGCCACAAATACCAACGCCTTCTTTATCCATGGTGTAAGAGGTGGTGAGGCACTGGCACAGGTTGGACACAGGGGCTTGGAGCAACCTGCTCTAGTGGAAGGTGTCGCTACCTGGGGCAGGGGTTGGAGCTGGAGGAGCTTTAAGGTCCCTTCAGCACAAACCATTCCATGGTTCTATGATTATTGAGGGGGAAAATACAAACCCAACTACTAATACTTAAGTAGAATAAGGCTTCTTAGTTAAATATTATACTAAAGAAAAATAAACCTGCTTTGCCAGACCTTAGCTCAGATTAGGTGAAACAAGTGTTGCTGCTTTACAATAACAAAGGCAAAACCCAGGTATTTGGTCCCGAGCCTGCCCAACGAAGAACACGGGGATGTCTGTGAGCCCTGGGGAGCCCCCAGCAGAGCACTACGAAGCACTGAACACCAGTGGGTTTGAGGCATCTTCATTTTTATTCTATTATCTTGAAGAAAATCCTTCTTGTCACTATCTATACCTCAAGCTCTCGTCTAGCATCTGACACTCCCGCAGATCAATTAAGTAACAAAATCAAGTCTCCATATTCATACACTAATTTAACACACACTTGGAAGATGGAGGCAGTTTCCTGCTTCAAGGCCATAACTCAAACACTGAATCATACAGAAGGGGACAATTTGTGAAGTGCAAAAGTTGAAATTCTCCATTTTCCACAAGAAAAGAAGAGATCATTTCAGTGTAACAAAGAGGGATACCACGGATTATAATTTATTGCAGACATCCTTTGTTAATGGCAATTAATTGTGGAATCACTGCAGAGCAACTCCATGGCATGCTGTTGCACAGCTCACAACCTCCACAAAGATGCATTTCAAGCTCCTTAATTTCTTGAAGGAAAGCGGGAATAGTGGTTACTCTATGTATTTATATTTGAAGTATATTCAGTGAAGTGTTAGGTATCAATTCTGTTGCCTGTTACCTCCCCAGCCCAAACTCTCTTACTGATTTTCCCCTCCAGGGTCCCTTTGCCCACAACACAGGATGAATGGAAAAGGGAGCAGGAAAACCACACCTTTTTAAAGGAACTGATAGATTTCAAGTCTTGAGGAATAGTGAGTAAAAGCAAAATCCTGTATTTCATCACCCCGTAAAAGAGTCAGTGCTGGGGTGGGGAACGCAACAAAGAATTGAGACTTGAAGACTTCACACATTAAGTAAAAACAATAATGGTGTTGGCAGAACACGTTGTCCACGAGCATCCTGACCATGAAACTCATTGTGCACTATTTCTGCACAAACTTTAATAAATACAGCAATGAAATCTCATTAGTCATACTTAACAAATCAGCATCTATTACCATTGCCACTGATAGCATTTCATATGGAAACAAAGCTTTACGAGGACACAACTCAGCCATTTAGCAACAATACACTCACACTAGAACTAAAAACTAAGATGGCCCAAGTTTTCCTTTATTCTCCGGTATCTCTTGTGGTCAAAGAAAATTAGAACTACATCTTTTACAAGCTCCTGATTGCATAGTATTTCCATTGCATTGCAATGTAGGTATTTGAACTCCTCACAGGATGGATACAGAGTGATGAAAAATTAGGTCCATCATGCAGAAGAGCAGTAAGCAGAGTATAACGTAGACTGGAAAAAGCTGTTTTCAGAGGAAGGTACATGTTTTGGGGCATGCTAATTCCTCATAACCAGTGTTTAATTTAGGCTTTTATTTAGCTCAGCCTTTCTTTCAGTTCTAGATCCCAACCTGCCTGTGCCATGACAATCCAGAGCTTCCAGAAAAACATCCTGAGGGAAGAAAAAATAAATCATGGAGCTTTTGAGGTCAGATTTATTACCACCTCATTGCAAAGTTTAGTATCAGGGGAGGTGAAGATAATGAGCTGCAATCTGGTTGGGAATGGCAGTTGATTTGAGCAGTATACCCTAAGCTGAGCAGAAAGCAAAGACAGACTACTTGGACAGCAGGGAGCATTCCCGTGTGTGGGAATTCCTCCGGCACCATCCTGCAGCAACTGCAAGAATCATTATCTCAATGCTGTGAAGTGCTCAAGCTTGGAAAAGTCCATAATATTACTTACTGGCTATAGAGCTTGATGTTTGTCTTTGCAGTTTTAAATCTTTGTTAATGACAAAAACTCACTTAGGTACATGACATATTGCATGTGTGAATGTGCCTAAAGCTGAAGTGGTGGTAATCCCATATGGAGCATTTTAGTTTGCTGCTCTCCAAGACATGGTCTGGTCAACCTCTATATAAAGGACTGAGCACAATGATTTAAAGCACTTTTGGTGGAATGCTTCCCTAGTTGTTACAGCCATGAAACTATTTATACGGCAGCAACACGAGCTGCTGTATATGTGAACTATACAGGTCGTATTGGCTGAGATCTTGCAGTGGGATTATCATGCCAAATTCAGAGCTGTCAGTGAAATCGCATGGAAGCAGACAATGGAGAAAAGCTCAGCCATAACTGTGAGGTGTGCTGGATGAACCACCAAGAAGGTGGCCTGGTAAGCAGAGAAATGAGCTGGAACGACTGGACACAAGTGCATGCAGGTCATTCGCTTTGTTCTCGCATTCATACAAAACCCATTTTCTGTTACAAACATCATTCTGAACACATGCAGCATAATACTGACTGTTCTTAAGTGCAGGACCACCTCTTGACTGCAGCTCTTCCTTGCGAGGGTACAGATACACACACAATTTTGCCAACACCAGTAGTCAATGTAAAGGGCTGCTTCGCCTGATTTAAGAGCCTCACTGAAACACACCAGTTAGAAGATGCCAGTACAGCACACTGAAGACTTCTGTAAGCAGAAGCTTGCAGGTGACACAGTAATGATGAACCTCAAGGTACACAACGCAGAAAAGTGGAATCCTGCCAATCTCTGCCCATAGGATCTTCCCCCCCACCCAACAGTCACCACATTTCAGTGGGGATCTAACACTCAACCCTATTTTCCACACTTATCACCTTTGGTTAAGCTCAACTGAGCTCTTCTCATCCACCTTCAGAAGGCAAAGCTTCAATAATGATTTAAAGTTCATGTAATTGTCAGACCAAAAAGAATTTCCAATTGTTTCTCTGGAAATTACTATCATGCAAATGCATTGAACACAGTGATTTTACAGTAAGTCTACCAAAGGTATAAGAAAATTACATGAGATTTGGAGCAGTTCAGGTTGTAATTTCAAGCATTCACAATTTTTCTGAACTTTTGGTTGGGGATTTGTTTGGGGTGTTTTAATTGGGGAAAAAAAAAAAAGCCTAAATATTTTATTTTTGTGTGTTCATTATAATTAAATATTTCAATTTTATTTCTGAGCATGTTCAACTCAAACCGTAAGAAAAGGAATACACCGAGAACTAAACCCATCATATTATTTTAGGTAGAACAAAACATTTCAGCTGCTCTAAAAATCTATTTTTTTGTCGCCTTTCCACTGCATTATTAAACAAGAGAAGTGCTGTACGTCAATCACAGAAGTCATTCCTTTGGCTAGCACCCCAAAAATTAACTCTACAACCATATGCAAAATACATCGACTCTGATTTTGCTGCAAGATGTCAAACGAACAGTTCCCTCTCCCTTCCTCTATCTTTTCCTCAATTTTACGTTTTTCAAAGGATTTTTCATTATCCTATTTAGAAAGAACCTCTCCTTTCCTCAGATGTGTGTTCAAATGACACCCAGGGTTTATGTTTCACTAGAATGACAACATCAAATACCAACTCTATTTAACTATTTTTAAGGCCCTGATCAGTGTCAGTTATACAGCGATGGGAAGATTATTTCAAGTCTGGAATAGTCAAATACCTGTGAAATCACATATATGAATCAGCCAGGCTGAGAGATGAGTAGCAGCATCCTGTAAAAGAGACTCTCCTTCACTCAATCTGTTATGCTGAATAGTTAAAAATTAAAGACCAGAGAGACCCTCTTGAAGCATCTCCAAAAATCCAGATAAACATACTAATTCCATCCTCATCTATCAATATTTAATTTAGGACAAATGCTCATGTATGGATTTGCCATTTTGTAGTATTTTAAACTGAATTTCTATGTTTTTAGTAAATGTCGTGAACTTCCAGTAAAATTTCTTTCAAATATAAAATAGGCAATATTTGATAATTATTTATATTTGGGCCATTCTCTTTAACCATAAAGTGAAGGGCTTTGCTTTGTTTTGGTTTTAGGTCTTTAGCATGAAATGCACTCTCTTTATTGATAGCATAATATTGGTGTATGAAAGTCCCATAATAAATCACTTACTTGCAGGAAAGGATTTTGGAAAGATACCCAAATACAATATATAGTTTTATTTGGTTCTAAAAACCTTTAAACACTTCAGTCATAGCAAAATGGGTAAATTCACAAAGAATGGGGTATTTCAAAGCATTGCCAGAGCTGTGATTATTAGTTTTACTTTGAATGGGTAACGGCACACACCATGTGGCCCTGTGAGTCACGCTGAAGATTTCTGTTATTAAATCCTGCAACCTTAAATATTTGATGTTTTTTCATTGGTGTTTCTGACTCTCCTTATATTCTGTTTGTGGAACTGAAAAAAATCTGATGGAACAAGCCCCTGACTCCGAAGTTTTCTGCTTTTCCTTCTCACTTCCTTTATTACCTTCTCAACATGGCCCAGAAAACACAACCCATGTTTGTTGAGCACATTAAGATGTGATGCACGTTACTAATACAAACATAACACTGGCAGCTTGGCACTTCTCACACACCACCACTTGCCCGAGTGAACAGCTCCACATGATCAAACGAACACACTGAACAGCAAAGCCACTGGCCAGCTTCATAGCCCAGCTATTGGGGTTTGCATCTGAGTGACCAGAAACACCCCAGACAAACTAGAGAAGCAATTCATTTTGCAACTTGCCTTGGAGCAGGCACAGGCTAACAGGAAACAGCATCCTGTTTCCCCTTGGAAAAACAGTGGTGACTCGAGATAACTTTCAGGCTCCAGCTCAGACAACTGAAAAACAGAACTCCCCAATGCGCAGGACTCTGCCCCATGGAATCCAGCAGGAAATGAAGGTAATATTCATAATAGAATATAGTTTTCTGCAACTTCCTGAACAGTGGATCTGCAAAATCTCCAAAAAACCCACCCCACATCATATTTAAAACTTCAGTCAGTGCTGCCCATTACGCTGCTGTTCATGTGAATAGAACATGCAAGTCCCTCCCCTAACCCCACTCCCCCATCATACTATGCAGAGTCAGGTTATGCCATACATAAAACCTTATATCTTCCTTCTCTCCAGGTGGGCATCACTCCAGACTCTCTCATTTATTCCTCCTGGCAATACAGAATTTGTCTGTAGCATAAACTCTTCACAAGGTCCCTTCATGCTTTGTAGCAATGCAGTCCCTATAGAAAACACATTGGCTGGACTTCATCCAGTTCAAATCCTCCAGTTCAACAGTATTGCATTCCTGGTACTATTGACTTCTCCATGAAGCTGTTTTATTCTGGTTTAAATAACCTAATCGACTTCAACGTATCTTCTATGCTAGTGCGACAAGGCAGGTTTAGAACTAACTTTAGCACAGCTAAACTATTCATTCTAATTTATCCATGCCACGTGTCTGAACAAATGTATACGTTTCCGATGTGCTGCTCCCTTCCTTTAGTGAAGCTTCTTCCCTAACTCTACAAACTTCATTTCCCACGTAATTTACAAATTTACTTCAATTATTTAATCAGTTTGGCTGAAATTAACAAAATATTCAATTGTTACTTGTTACTTAACATTCCTTATAAATTGCATTTATTAATTCCAGGAAGGAGACTCGCCATCACTACAGTAATTTAAATTGGTACCACATGGCTACAGGCTAAATGATTCTATGGGGCAAAATCAGTTCTTTAAAGATCTTTAAATGACACTAGAGATGAGCTAACCAAACTTTTGTCCAGGAAGTTACAATTTATCAAAAACGTAATAAACCATGGACAAAAACTTCCTTGTAAGCAGCACATAATGTGGTCCATGAAATGACACTTTAGCATCTCTCACTGTGGTCATACCAAAGTCTGCTGACAGTGGAGGGTAATGCTCCATTGATATTTAACAGTCCCCATCTACGTGGTGCCTTACGTTACTGTAACTTTATACTCTCCAGCCCATGCTCTCACCGGCACTACATCAGTCAACTTGGACATACAACATCGTCCCATTTGCTTTGCTTAATTTTAATGCTGTAGATGTTTTAACTTCCTGGTATTATTAACTTTGAAAGCAACTGGGGAAAAGAACCACTTCCCAATTCTCCCTGCGCTTCTTGGATACACGCACGTGCACACCCTTGTGATGAGATAAACCTTAGCATGCTTCCAATCATGAGGAAAATCGTGGTGTCTGCTGGCGATCACCAGGCAGCACTAGCTGTAGTTCAACACCTGGAGACCCTTTAACCTTGGTGTAGCACAGCCAGGAGTACAGCAGCACCTCCTATAGGAAAACCTGGAGGAACACCCCATATAAAATAACAAAATAAAAGAATAGATTCATCTTCCTGCAGCTAAAGATAAATATTAAATAATCCTATCTGCTTCTGGCTGAAAATTAATTTCTTCTAAGGCAAATAGTGTAATACGTATATGCGTTTCAATTCCCATTTGGCAAAAAGCCTATTTTCAGTATGCAGTACATAGACTTTTGAAAGACTAGAACTGTGTTCATCACAGACACACTTAAACAAATAACATTTTCTTCCTTCGGGTACCAATTCACTATGGTCTAATAAAATATATACATATTTTAGAGCATCAGTATTCCCACCAAATCCACATATCCAGGCTAAAAGCAAAGCTTTTTTCTTAACCATCCCTTTTCTTCTTTGCAGCATAATAGCTCACATCAGAAACACTGAGTACCATTACTTTAAAACAGCCACAGTGGCCCAATGACACAACACTGTGCAGTGCCATGCAGGGATATTTGAGAGCTAGAAGCATCTACGCTCAGTGCCAAAGTGTAGTTTAGTCATAGCACCACAACATCACTTAGCCTAAGTGTTGCTTCTTGTAGCAAGGCTAATTCATTCAGAACAAGTTCTGGTACCTCTGCACAGAAATGCATCATGCTATTTAGACATGTTATGTGTTTTAGATTTCCAAAAGCATCATGTACCATAGCATGACAGATTTTTCACATGCATATATGCATTTATGCCTAATATCTATATTTAGTCCAGAAAACCCCTTCAGGATGATTATCTTCAGGCAGCCAAATACCTCAGAAGAACAGGCCCAAAACTGACTGCCCAGTTTTGCAGCCCTGTATATATAATGCCGAAAAACATGTATATTTAATGATTAAGCCATCTATGCAGCACTCCTGATTAATTCGTTACTCGGGAAAGGCTGGGAGGGCAAACACAGGGTGCCCCAAACCAACAGCCTGAGAAGTCTCTCTCGCTGTCTTGGCTCGGATACGAACGTCTCCATTGCCCAGCACCTCTTGTCATTTCCCCTGCTGCAAAGGGGAAACGAGAGAGCCAGACACCACCACTCCATGAGAACAGCTTCTCTGTACACTAATCATTTTCTGCTCCTGTGCCAGCATGCACAAGTCGCCAGGTGAAGTATTCTGACAGCAGTACTGTTAGCTTCCTGGTAATACACGTTCCTCTCTATCACTTCCCTATCAAAACCCTCTTCCCTCATTCCAGAAACAGCATCCAACTGTCTCTTGCACCACCCTCCACATATCTTCTTCCCCATGGCATATTGCAAGCATATTTTATCCTCTCTTGGCTATTTTAAAGATTCCCTCCCATGCTTGGAGCCCCCAGGAGCAATGGGCGAGTTGCTCAGTAGCCAAGGTTAGAAGACCTGGATATCTTCCCAGGTCCATATATCCTTGCCCAGGAATTTACAGTTTTAATGGCATATTCTTCTTTCCAGACTGGTTTGTGGCCCAGCCTGGGCTCCAAAGGGAAATTTGTGGCACAGAATCATTTCTCTGAAAACTTTTGGAGATATCTTCATCTCAGTATCTTACCCAGGACCTATTCGGATGTATACAAACTAGCTGCTCCGATCCAAGATGCATGGATAAGATATTAGCCCTAGCTACCATGGTGATTGATGTTCTAAAAATATCCAAGTCAGCTGTACTGACAGATGGGTTAAATGTATGGCTGCACTATACCTGGATTGCAATCTGTTCGGATGAGGATGCAGATAAGGACCAGCCAGTGGAATTCAGTTTGCAAAGTTTAAAAAAGAAATAAAGCAGCACAAGAAAAAGTATCCATAAAACCACCATTATGAAACTCTATTGGTCTCCTATGCTAAGAAGGCATCTTTTTAATTTTGTATCTTTCTGGTATGGCAACTATATCTGGTACAGTTATGCACACAAGGAGATGACATATGTAGATTGCAGTGGTAAGGAGAAGGAGGGATCCAGTTCTCAGCAAACATAATATGACAGAAAGCATTTGATGCTGCTACTGAAATTTGTGTATCCAAGCATTCTGTGAAGTCTAATGTGATCTTACACTGCCTGCTGCCTTGGAAACTAGTGGTCAGATAATCTCAGCGGTGGGCATAACCAGCTAGAACATTTTGATTAGATGAAATTTCACGGTACTGAAATATTTCACACCCTGGTTTCAGTGAATTTCTTTCAAGGACTAAAAGAGAGAGAGAAAAAGAGGAAAAAAACCCAGCAAAACAAAAACTCCCCACAAAACCAAACACCTGTATCCTGATGGTTTGAACACCAGGATGTTGGAGCTCTAGATTCAAACCCGTATTGGGCCAGGTGATCTGGAATTAAACCAATTGCACTTGAAGCCAACAAGCAGCTAGCCAGGCTGCTAGCAACGAATAAAGCCAAAAGATTTAACTTCCAGATATAAGATAAGTGAATAGGAGACATTACTTCTCAGTGTTGTACAACTCTTCATCACAATCCCAAAGCCTTGAGAATTCAAATAAAATTTGCCCATTTGCCCAGAAGCAAAGTACTTGGGTTACAAAAGGTGCCTGTACAGAGTGATTCAGACAAAGGCTGGTTTACAAAGGATCTAAAACTACTGAAACATTGGGTAATGAGGGTTTCACTTCCTAATAATCTTGCTTTGGAGAAGCAGAAATTCATTTTGCTCAGATACAATTTTAAGGTTACGAGGCTGAACAAAGAGTATCGTTATTGTAGGCATAACAGAATCAAATTACCAAGGAGAACATGTATTAGTATCATTAGGTGTATTTCCACGTGTCCTGCCTCTGCAGTACAAGAACTGGAGTTCAGAAGGAAAGCTTGGTGGATGGGACAGCTGGGGAATATTGCCAAATATTGCTTTCCATCCAACCAGCAAGGCTAGACCTTGAAATGGAAACATACTTTGGATGTGGCCTGTGTATACCTCTACAACCCCAAATGGCCATTTACAAAATGTGAAAGGCAGTTTAGCATTTGGCATACACTGTGTTTATAGAGAATGGCACATTCTCAAAATACCCTTTTCCACCCTTTCCATAGAGCTGCCAGTGTAGTTCCTTCATCCTGGCTTCCTGAAGCACCACGGCCAGCATCCCAGCAATGGGTCTAACTGGGATTGCAACGCCAAGATCTTGCAAATCGCCTATGACTCCCCATTAAATTCGTGCTCTTTATTAAAAGATGTCTTTTCACTCACTCACGTTTCCTCACATCCAGACATGCACATTCCCGAGATTTTCCAAGGTCAGCTGCGTACGTGGATGTCCCTTTCTCATTTCAAGAACACCGAAATGACTTCTTCTATTTTTGTCTTTGGGCTTCGAGCAAAGCTGCCCTTTGAAAGTAACGGCAGAGCCAGGGAGGCGAGGAGGGCGGGGGGGGGGGGGGGGGGGGGGTGGGGGGGGTGTCACACTTCCCAATAACAGTCACTAGTGAGTATGCCCAAGATTTGGATTTCAGCATTTTTCTATGGAAATCATCCCTTTGTTGTCATTTTACTCCTATAGATCATTTCAATATCAGGCTCATAAACCCAAGTGATCCTAAAACTAAATAAATACAGATGCATTTCTGCAAAATATGCTGTGTGCAATAAGAAATGCTGTTATTACTCCGTGTTCTCCAAGGACTGTGGTCAGGGCAAGCAAAGCTTCCCACCTACTTCTTCTTTTGTAGCAATTGTGTTTTTCCAATTTCAAATTTAATACTTTTTCTAATATATTATATGTTACCTCCCATGTATTTAAACTGTACTTAAAAGCATGCTAAGAACTGGTAATTCTTTAATGGTTGTTCACTTACAAGCGATTGTGGGTCATTACACAATCATTTAAAGGGCATTAATGAGAACCATTTAATGGTTTTAGTAGAATATCATTGTAAGGGACAGGGGAAAAGTTACTGGCTGTAAATTTTTATGACCATTTCTTACAAAACGTATTACTTTAAAGATTTATGTACGTAACAATGAGTACAATAAAAGCCATGCTAAAAATAATTTGAAATCAAAGTAATGCATATAGATAAGGCTCTATTTGCTGCAGTTTTGCATGCGGGCAGGAAGATTCCCTTTCTTTTCTTTGAGACACCTTATGACTTGCAGTGCAGCTTCACAGCTCCTTCATGAAAAGTCATAGCAGGGGAAAAAAATTGCTCAGGTCTACATTTTAACAAAGCATAAATTGTCCTTTACGGTCCATATTTCATTTTTTACTCATTGTTTTGCATATAGAGTCAGTAGTTCTTCTGGTTTTCCTCAGATATAGCACAGTAAGACAGCTTTTAACCAGAACGCAAGGAGAAATACTTTTAGAAAGCATCTTGAACTGTACATTTGGTTGGCTTTTTATAAATGGAAAATAAAGGAGAACTCTGCATGCCAAAATTAAAAGGTTGACTATTTCCCCACAGGGAAATTCTTTATTACTCTACTAGACCAGAGCTTACCTTGCAAACTACAGAAACTTATTTTGATAACTATTCATATGGACGCATTAACCTTATTAAAGTGCTTTAATAACAAAACAGTCATCATATTGTGCCTGGGTTTGTCCATTTGTGATTCCTGTGGAATACATAATGAGGAAGACAATACCCTTTTTCCCCAGTATTCTTGCATAAGTAGGAGAATATTTCTAATTAACAGGCAGAGTTAGTACAGCACATGAATTGAACTGAACCATATCTCTAGAAATGCTGATATTTTTACTGTTTGCATTAAGTAAGGATTGTATTTCTCTCTGAATCCGGCCCAGTACCCATTACCAATAAGATCAAGATTTAAGATAACTTGGTCAAAAGACGGTGAATTATAACTTTTAATTAAAATGTAGGAAATAGTTTCTTTAAAATAAACATGATAATACTTCCAAGAGCATTAATTTTTTATGTAACAAACAACAAAACCAACCTGAATATTTTCAAGTGTGACATTCTAGAGCCAAGGGAAGGGGATTGTTTGAAACTCCCCAATGCAACAAAAGCAAGCAATGCAGTTATCTGCAGCTTCTTCTCTCTGCAAACACTGCTCTTCTCTCATGAAGAGTTGTAGCCTTACTCCACGTCTCCAAAACTCAGTTTAAATTCTGACTGAGATGACCTAGATATCAGGGCAAGGATCTGGGTTAAGGATGGGTTATTGTTACTGTGTTTTCTCCACTTATTATTTTACTGGTTTGTTCCTATTTTGACGTGACTGAAGAAACTCAGGGGCTACACTGATCCCACTTGCTTCTGTTTGAAATTGTGTACAAAGAAATGTTAATAATTACTAATATTAAGTGAAATGGTGGCTGTCTCTCATCCACCGTGGATAAACATGCTATTGGCTTCCAGTCATTCTTACCACTGTGCATCCTTTGTTTTTGTTGCCAAAATTCAAAATTCTTGCTTAATACAAGATCAGAATGAAACTGGTTTTATTTTAATATTGTAAGTTATTGGAAGGGAAATGTAGGGCCCGTGGAAGCTGGGAACTAAAGTCATAAGATGAGAGGAATCCAGCAATTATTTCCATGCAATTCAGTAAGCTGAGATTTCATTGTATGCAGCAGAGGATCCACCTATACACCCCAGCCTCTGGCTGCCACGTTGTTCTGCTTCTTGAGCTTCTGTGACCAAAACCCATACCCACTTGGGACTGTGGCATGGTCACAGTACAGGGACTAAAGGGACCAGGGTGAGATCAAATCTGCTTTTACCTGCAGCCTGAACTGGGATTTAAGACCTGAATTTCTGAAAACAAAAGGGCAATACACTAAAATCAATGGACCAGTTCATTCCCTGGTTTTGTGAGCCTGCTCTTTATTTGCATTTTTCAACTCCCTCCCGTTTTATTTTTCACTGGATATTAATCACTGCTAACTGTATTTTCCCATAGCAATTCTTCACCTCATCAGAAAACAGCACCTGCACTCAGAGCACAAAATTAAGAGATTCATAAAAATCAAGGAATGAAATGGCACATTGGTTTAGTGTGTCAGTCTGTCACCTCCAGGAATACAGGAGTGTGAAAGAGGAAAGGGGAGAAAAAAGGAGGTACAAAGAACAAGCAGCAGAGATTTAAATAAAGAGAATAGGGCCACAGACAGGAAGAGAGGACAGGAGAAAAGGATGAAGGTGCGTAAAAAAGCAAAAGTTGAGTGGATGAAAGATGAAGAATTAAATGTCATTATTTTCTTTATACACCACAGGTTTGCATGTGCCACAGCACACACTAAAATGAAGAGAAAGGTGAAGGCAAAGCACGGAAACTGTTCACTTCTTTCCTATGGCCCCACTAAAAGAAAAGGAAATTAAATGCTATAAATATATTCAAACAATAAAGATTTGATTTACAGTAAGAAAAGCAAATAAATCGTGAGCAACAATTTGAGGTTGCAGAGGTCTCTGAACACTACGTGATCTTTTTTGTCGTGTGTGTTGCAATATCTACATGAAGAACACAGATTCTGCTTAGGATTTTGGGGCTTTCTTTTGGTTTTAAGATTCTGCTTGTGTTGAGCTTCCTCCCTCTCCTTAATCACATAACAAGGATGTGGACTGCACAGGTACCTTCGTAATTCCAACAACTGCAACCCAACATGACATGTTGCAATTACTAACTTCATGCATACGCACGAATGACTTCTTCAGAGCTTTTTGAACTTAACACTTGCTGATTATCCTTTAGCTACTCATACAAATACAATTATGTCTGCAACTGACCTTGAGGTGGGTAGCATCCTAAAAATCTTATATCACAGTGTGAAATGAAAAGGAGAAGCTGTTTATGCATAAAATACACCTTACCTTAAAAAAGTCTCAGCCCAATTGGAAAACTCATTGGTTTTATATATCTACACACATACATAGACACACACACACTGCTTTAATCCATTATCTTGTCCCTAAAATTGTTTAAAATAACCATTATATTCAAAAGCTGCCTGAAGTTCTGAGTTTCCTCTTCTGGCTTTGCAGAAACAGTTAATTGAGAATGGAAAGTGAAACAAGTATGGAATTCAAAGATAATTAATTTACTATATAATTTCAAGGTATCTTACTCTATATAGAGACATATATCTCTATACACTTTCAAGCTATACCTACTGCACAAAAACTGGGGAGGAATTGCACAGAACCTGGAAAATGTGAGAGGGGCACTGAAAGCAGTATAGATCAGGGACATTTTTCCTCCCCTTTCCTAAATTGGAGACAGCATCTTTCAGCATTAATTGTAAAGACGTTTCTATTTAGCACTGCAGAGCTCGTGCAGGTGACCATGAGGTTAGGAGCCTTCCCTGCTATATCAGAAAAGGGTGTTTTTCTGTGTGATCACAACTTCATTTCTCTTTCTCTGGATTTCAGACATGCAAAATATCCTGCTCAGAAATCCATTTTCCTGCAGAAAACACAGAACTTGAGCTGTTAATATCTGATCCACAGGGTCACTGAAAGATGGCTTACTGCACCCAAGCAGATTCAGAGACACTACATCAGGGCATTCTGCTGATCAATAAAATCTATTTTAAGACACAACAGCTATGAAAGACAGTTAGAAATGGCTTATTAAACATGATTATATTAAAGACTGCAAAATTTCCATGGTGGGGAACTCGTTATATAAATGGATACAGAGCCTGCCACACACTGGAGTCTGGGCTCTCTCAGGTTCCCAGCTGTTACCAGAGCACAGTACTCAGGGGCACAGATCACCATCACTGGTCACAGTGACTTCTCAGAGAAGCTTACAAGCTAAGAAGGTAGGAAGGTGAGGGACTCTTGGGATACACTACCACTTAGCTCCCACACATGTAGCCATCAGGGTATATATATAGCGATCAAAACTGGTCTTTAGATGTGTCTGAATGCAACTCTAGATGGACAGGTAGGAGAGCCCTGCATTTTGCTCCTCCTTCCAATGCTATCTGCAGATGTTGCTGGTACATTGCTCTGAAGTTCAGGTATAACATAGCTGTACAATAAAAGTCCATTTTAATCTGTGCACACCTATGAGTGGATAACTTCATCACACCTCCATGTCAGCCTTCTCTGCGTGCTCTAGTGTGAGGCATCCCTGCCCAGGGAGGTTGGAACTAGATGATCTTAAGGTCCCTTCCAGCCCAAACCGGTCTACGATTCTTCTGCCTCCCGTATCCCTGGGCACGTGCACAGTAGAAAGTACCAAAGTATGGTTTGTAGTAAGACTTTGGGGTTTGTGACTGGGCCACACAAGTAGCCTTTCTGTGGATCCCTGGGAAAGACAGCCCTGAAAGCTCCACCCAAATCAAAGAATCATTTAGGTTGGAAAACACATTGAAGATCTTCAAGTCCAACCATTAATCCAGGACTGCCAAGCCCACCACTAAACCATATCCTTAAGTGCCACATCTATGCATCTTCTAAATACTTCCAGGGATGGCGACTCCACCACTTCCCTGGGCAGCCTGTTCCAGCGCTTGACAACCCTTTTGGGGAAGACATTTTTCCTAATATCCAACCTAAACCTTCCCTAGTTTCTTCTAGTCAGGAGGTATCAAAACCATTTGTTAGGATTACAGTAGCTTGCTTGTTATCAGGTGTAGCTACAAGCCTTTGAACTGTCAATTGCTCTTGTATCTTAAACTGCAGGCAAACAAAACAAAACAATCCAGTCTCCTTCAGGAAACTTTGCACAGAGATCATGGTACAAGAGATGTGCTAAATTACTTCTTAGGAATCTAGGAGCACATTTTTAAGCTATGATACAAGCAGTGCACTCTACAAAACAAGTTGGGAAGCAGAAACTCCCCACCTTCAATTCCTGCCTGAGTGCTACTAACTCCCTGAATGATTTACCTCTTTGCTTTAGACTCCCCGTGTGTAATCGGAGAATAACAACACTTACCTACTTCACAGCAAGGCTCTTGTGAGAACTAATTAATGTTTGTTGCACAACACTTTGAATTTGTAAAATGTCATTTAAGTCATAAGTATTATTGTCATTATCATCAGTGTTGTCCTGGGTACCACGAATACATGAAGCCGGCTGCTCTAAGAGCTACTTGATACCTGAAGAACATCACACAAAATAGATGGAAAAGCATCAGATCCTTTCCATTTCCTTAGAAACACCAAGTGCTTAAAAAAAATAAAGGTGGTTGACAAGCATCTACTTGCCTTACAGCTTGCTTTGTTAGGGTCTGATCTTTCTGCCACACTCACTCTGGCCGGGTAGTGCCTTGTCCCCCAAGTAGCTGCTCCAACAGGTTGTCAATGGGACCCATTGTGTAACAGCCCTGGGACCCGCCACGCCATGAGCCAGCTGAAACTGAGATGTTGCATATGTGCACTTTAATAAGTGGATTTTTTTCCCCTTGCTTTGCTTCCTGTGGAACCTCATTTCCCTTTTTAATTTCATTTTCCCTTTCTAGACAGCAAGGGTAAGGTCATGAGCCAATGATGTAATAAGCTAGTTAGAAACGTGTTGGAAAGTGTACCACATATGATAATAGCTATATTTAGTTAGAAAGTTTCAACACGAATTGTATGTCCAAATCTATTTATATAACTCCTGTGGATAAATTACAAACTATTATTTAAGTATTCATAGCAGTTGGGACAAAAAAATAATCTTAAGCTATGTCCAAAAGGTACAGATGCGATTCTGTACATAGAAAGACCCCGAAGGTTTATTCCCTTCTGAAAGGGATTCCTAAGAAACCCATTAGTTATAACCCTGGGACAGATGCATGCCTGGTTTGGACCTTGTACCCTACCAGTACACTCAGTGTTCTGCTAAAATGGAACAGCAGCACCAAGGGCTGTGGTTCCCTGGTAATTTTTTCCTCATTAACCTGAGGTTCTGGGGAATCATCTCCAAAAAGGAAGATATTTACATCCAGATCAATGGGAAATGAGACTACCCAACACGGATTGTGTTCTGCATAATATTTTAGTGTCCCAAACCTATTAAGTGCTATGAGATTTATACCATGAAGATCATGTACCATGCTATAATTTACATTTAAAAGTTGGCTTGCAGCTGCTTACCCTTGGCCTGTTCTTCCATTATATCCAGATTAATAAGGTCTATAACTTGTGCTTTCCTATGCTAAGGAAAAAATGGGAGGAAGTGGGAAGGAAATTACAACAAAATCAACACTAAATGACAAAAATCTCTAAACTCTTGTCACGTGTCTGAAAAATATCTGGCTTTATTAATGCATCTGTGATATTGTGTGTTAAAAACCAATGTAGTTTTCATACTTTTGACTTCTCAAATAAGCGCCTCAGCAAGGGATCATAATGGCAGCTCACAGTGTGCAAACTACAGAGGGCTCCAACTAAGATCTTCTCTGTTAAACCTGCAGTGATATTGCAAAGCACAGATAAAAGTGTAAATAAATTGAGATACATAGATATCAGGCTATAAATCAGAGATTAATCTGAAACTTGAGAAAATAGCCCCTGTAAATATAAAGTGAAGGATATCTTCACTTTAAATACTGTAAACTGAAGTACATTTTAATATAGGTTTAAAAGACTCCAACTTAGATTACAGAAGAGAAGAACAAGATGCACAAGAAGCAGCAGTGTAGATTTTTGCTTTAATCTAATGATGGTGATGCCTTTCAAATCGATAGCCAGGAAGGTAGTTGTCCCCAGAGCAAACAAGAGCCAAGTATGACACAAGTAACAGCAGAGCAGGTCATGGTACCAGTCTGCAAGCGAGCATCAGCCCAAGCGAAATGGATTGCCAAGTCCCAGAAGCACAGTTCAGTTTGCACTGTCACCCACTCAACTGCTGACTCTGTTAACACTGCAGGAAAACACACAGGGGGACAATAAGTAACATGAACTATTAGCAAACCTACCACAAAACCCACCCAAAGCAGGTACATTTCTGTTGTGAAACCAGGTTGGGACCAAAGTACATACCATGTAAGAGAAGAGTCATGTGAATGCTCAATTGACTTGAAATAGAAGGGTTTGCCTCACACGAGTGGGTGCAGGTCATTCAGCACCCAACACAGAGAACCAACATCAGTAGGATACATGTAAACTGGATTGCTACCCCATGAGCTGAGTTCAAGTCCCCTCCCCATGTATGGATTTTTCTTTCCAAGTAATAGACTACACAATGGAACTGAAGGATCCAGAAAGACAAAAGGCATCACGGAATGTAAATTACTGAGCCAAACCACCTATAAGGTGGGTGCAAAAGGTGTTTCTGCTACACATCGTATCTCTTCTTCAGAAGGGAATAAGGAAAAGCTGGAGGGAAAGAAGAGGTGGCATGTACCAGCCATCAGGAGCTTAAAAATGCCATGAAGACCAAAGAATAAGCAGAAGCAAGACCAGGAGCAGTAGGACAAGGTTTGTGCTAAACAGTGAGTGTCCTTAACAGAAAGTAAGTATGCCTCATCCCTTTCCAGTAATAAGCTCACCAAACCCCATCCTTCACTTACTATAGATGCACATCTCTTAGACATACATTTTGAGAGCAATTAAAAATCCAGAATCAGGACAAACAAAAATGAGAAGAGGGGTTTTTTTGTTGTTGTTGGTGGTGGTGTTTTTCCTCTTCTTTTGTGTTAAGTAGCACAGCCTCAAGCCATTGCTTACAGTTGCAAACCTGTTCAAATGAGACCTCCAAAGACCAGCGGCTGAACTCTCCAGGGTGGACTCTCTTGTAATCATTAGGCTAAGCAGAAGTATAAAATTGCTGTAAACAACAAACTTATAAAAGAGAATGTTAAATATCATGCTACCAAGTCAACAGGAAACTGAAGCTGTCTCGCACACAAGGCATGGTCATGACACACACAGTGTTCACACCAAAACATAACTTAGTTTTCTTCTCTTTATTCTTCTTCTCTGCGTAATACTTTGTGTGACAGTGAAAGCCAGTGGGGGAAAAGGAGAAGCAAGATGACAGACATTCATGATAAGAACAACACTTTCAGCTGCCTTTTGCCTTCCTAACAGCATCAGGAATGCAAAGAAAATAACCATACACTGCAAGTTTATTAAGTAAAAGAGGACGTGAGAACGCCAAAAGAGAGCACAATCCAGAAACAGCAGGTTTTGTATTAAACAATCACTGTGTTCATGTTTAAAGATGGAGACTTTTCTCTTTATAAATGGTCTATAGAGTAAGGCCTTTCAGCCTCCACATCCTCTCCTTGCACTTAGTAAATCATCTCCTACTAGATGAGTTGGAGGAATCCATCACTTTTGTCCCAAACATGCAAAACTTGCTACAGATGCCACCACTCATCTCAGTTGATGACTAATACAGAAACAGATGAATCTTCTGCTGCTTGAACTAAACAAGCTCATTTACGTGACCTGTGATTCCAAAATCATAGGTACAATGATGCACAGAGATCTTTTGCCAGTGACAAAAGCCAAAGTTCATTAAATTGTAAGTGTTCTCAAAATAATGCCTACAACCACAATTAACAGAAGGTGCTGTATTTTAACCTTCTAATGTCTTTAGCTAAGAACATCTTGAAATTAACAGTAAAATATATTCATTTAAAAACAAAGACGAAATTAGAATAATAAACTTGTTGCTCACAAAACCACTGCTTTATAAACAGGATATTTACTAAAAGCATGCTCCCAAGAGCCTTGTGTTCGACCATAACACTTTTCTTTACAATTGTACACTCTGAATAATAAGTTTGGGCTTAAAGAGCTTCCACATTTCGTTGCACCCAAGATCTGTGCAGTCACATCACATGAATCCATGCGCACTTCTAATCCTAGGCTGCCTGCTAAACGGTGTTGTAACTTATGCTACCAGCATGTCTTCTCCAGATACTGTCTCAGTGAAGGACAGAGACAGCAGAGAGGTCCACACTCAGTAAAATTCAGTTCCAAATACAAACAGATCTGTGTGTGACAACAGGCTGTATTTCGTGTGAATGGGAATGCTCAAAGATCTGCCTCCAGAAAACACAACAGCATGATTTCCGAGGTAAATTGCATTTAATTTGTGCATTTAATATGTGAAAAAAACCAAAGCAAACCTCTCAATTCACGTACTACCTGGCAGAAATAGAGAAACTAATAGCTAAAAGGACTTTGATTAATTAAGTTTTCACTACAGGTCTCCCTTTCCAACAAGCTGCCAGCATTGCTCTACTTCTTTGGGTATTCCTCCTCAGCCTTTTCACTAATATCATGTAATGCTGATATAATTCACTTGGCAAGTGCATCCCACAGTTTTGGCTGAAGTACGTACTTCTAACATTTACAGACCCCTGCCCCAACAGCTAATCCAAATGGAAGCAGCTGTTCTCCTGCCTCGGCATGGAGCTCTCGTTGGCACCTTGACCACAGCTGCGAAGCTTGTAAGAAGAGTTGACTAAGGGAAATCCAGTAATAGTTCAAAGCAATCAGGATGTGATCCATATCGTGACTCCTACATCATGGGCGACGTGATTTCTTTTGTTCAATTTTTAAGTTTCACTAAATGCTTCTATTGTTCTGGTATGGTTTTAAAATGTCACATTAAATAACTTGGTAAAAATTACAGCATCTAAGCATCCCGCCCCATCTCCAACATATCCTATGGTAGTGAAGCAGAGGCAGAGTTCCTCCTTCCTCCCCTGCCACAAACTACATCGCCCTTCAGAAAGGTAAAATTAAGAGGTAGTGCTCTATGCTTACATTCACACAGCTCCTTTGGGGAGTGAAGCTCCTCGTATTTATCAGATCCTATGATACAAGTGCTTAAAGCACCAACACAGGAGGCGTACTGACCTGCCTGTCCATATAAAAACATACAGTTACTACAATATTACAAATTATTAAAAGTTAAAACAGTTTAAAGTACTTCAAATCATTTAGGAGAACTGTAAATAGTAGAATCTCTTAAATAAAGCAGCATCACTCCATAAGTGCACATACCTTACTTGGAGCGGAGCACAAAAGAGGTGATTCGGGAGGGATATTAACATCCATGCAGCTATTTTAACTGATACTATAGCAAGTAGTGGCTAGCATGGGGCTCTGTTGTGGATTTGTGCTGAAAACAGCATTGACAGCACAGGGATGTTTCAGCTAATGTTGAGCAGCGCTTAGAGTCAAGGCCTTTTCTGCTCCCCACCACCAGTGAGGAGGCTGGGGGCACAAGGAACTGGGAGGGCACACAGCCAGGACAGCTGACCCCAACTGACCCAAGGGATATTCCAGACTATAGGACACCAGGTGCTGCATATGAAGCTGGGGGAAGAAGGAGGAGGAGGAAAGAGGGAATGTTCATTTTCCCAAGTCAACTTTATGCACGGTGGAGCCCTGCTTTCCTGGAGATGGCTGAACACCCGCATGCCAATAGGAAGTAGTGAAGGAATTTCTTGTTTTGCTTTGATACATGCCTAGCTTTTACTTTGCTTATGACGCTGGTTTTATCTCAACACAGGAGTTTCATCACTTTTCCGACTCTCCCCCCCATCCCACTGGGATGCACAGGGCTGAGCTGCTGGCTGGGGTTAACCCACCACACCGCGCTGCCTGCAGAACCCAACAGAGCACTGGCTTCCATGTAATCGAGCCATGAAGACACTGCACCAAATATCCACACCAAACAGCTGATGCCTTTTGCCATTTTCTGACCTCAGTTTCAGCCACAGTAACTGACCCTTTGCCAGGGGAAAGGGGAGGCCCCGCAGAGACACGTTCTTCAAGGGAATGGTTAAAATGAAACCTCAGCTTAAGCATTTTGCTGGATCACATCCAAATGGAGCCCCGATTCTTTTGTTTTGACAGTTTTCTGATGTACAATAGAAAACACATACAGTAGGAATACAATCAAAGTCCTCGCTACTTGAGTATCTAGAAGTCTCTCCTATTTATAAATAGTAAAAACGTATGTTTATGTAAAGGGAAACACTGATTTACTAGAACTGATTGCTTCACAGTCTAATTACTTTTCAACTGGCTGTTCCAAATTAAGATGTCATTGATGGCTTTTTGTGATATATTTCATTTTAAGCAAATTTATTCTATAATAAAGCACATCATAATGGAAAGCAGAGTTCCCACTCTTCCCTCCTCTTTGTAGCCTGATATCTTGACAAGTAAATTAAATTTAGCAGTTAAAATGCTTCCATTAGTAATTTTATTAAGTTAATTAAGGAATCTCTCTTTCTGAATTTTAACTACATTCATTTCAGCACAACCTTGATTTTTTTTTTCCCCTTTTAATCCATATATTTAGTAACCAGGATGGTTTCTAGGACAAACAACTGCCTATACAATGTTCTGGAGACTATGAAAAACTCAACAGAGGAAAAAATATGGAATATTTAGAAAAACCCCAAAAACTCATTTTATCTCTAAATTCTTTTGCTCTGCAAAAAACTAGATTCTCCTACTCAAATCTAGGGAGAGTGCTCGCTATGAACACCTCCAGAATCCACAAGCCACAGCAGAAATTACATGTTTAGAACATTTAAAATAGCTGAAGATGTGTAAACCTGTATCTATAAAATGACAATTACCTGAACCCTCACCTGTTGCTTAAGCCAAATTCGTAACTCCTGGTTCATGGAAAGTCTATGTTTCATAATGAGTGCCTCACCTTCCATTTACCTTTTCCATCTCTCAACCCAGACAAAGCATGGATATAACCAAACATTATGAGAACAACTGTTCTCTTTTATATCCCTCCTCCTTGAAATGTGGGGCTATAAGAAATCCCCTGAGATTTTCAATTGCCTCCCAAGCAAAGAAGGCTGGGTAATTTATATCCAAACTAAATTCATATATTGTAAACATGAACTAGTAAAGTGCTTTATTTCCTCAGCCACCACCACTGCAATATGCAAGAAGCTTCTTGCAACATTTTCTGATAGTAAAAAAATCTAATTTATCTCTTCACCTAAAGGAAACGGATTGTTCAATAAACAGTCAAACATCTCATTTGCCCCAGGACTAGGGCCAAAGTAATGATAATGTCCACTTGACATTCCATGGGCTGCTGAAGAGAAGCGTCTCCCAAAAGTAAACCATGATTATTTCAACCCAAACACTAACCACAAGGAAGGCTGACATTCATTGTCTATGACAAGGCCACCCAGGGGCATGGCTCAGCACAGGCAGATTAACATGTACAAATGTAATCGTGGTCCCTATCACAGCTAAACATGCATAAGTATAAGGAAGAAACAACAACTGTGAGGGGGCAGTGATTTGCTGTACAACAGATCAGATGATACAGGTATGGAAAAGAATTCTTGAGGAGGCAATATTATACTGGAGAGAAGTGTTGCAGGGCTCATTGATCCAACCTGACCTTCACACAGGTCAAGGCAGCATCTGCCGACAGACCCTGATGTACTGATGGACAGGGAAAGCTTGGGAGAAGTATGGTTATGAGTATAGGGGAGGAAAATCACTTACATGAAGCAACTATATGGGTCACACATTAATTACTCGACTGTGAACAACGTGGATGTCTTCTGTTCTTTACTATAGGACCAACCAACCTGTAACACATGAGCCCCATGTAACCCACCAGTGGTTCAATCCCACCTCCTCATCAGGACAGCAGGGGCTGCACTTACCAACAGAGTAATTTAGATGAGCTCTGAGGCAGAAGCTCTTCCCTGTGAGGGTGCTGAGGCGCTGGCACAGGGTGCCCAGAGAAGCCGTGGCTGCCCCATCCCTGGCAGTGTTCAAGGCCAGGTTGGACACAGGGGCTTGGAGCAACCTGCTCTAGTGGAAGGTGTCCCTGCCCGTGGCAGGGGGTTGGAGCTGGATGATCCTAAGGTCCCTTCCAACCCAAACCATTCTAGGATTCTATGTTGGATGCTTCCCTGCTCTTGGATTCTTGCATATGATTGTATGATACAAACACATTTCTCTGAACCCCTGGCTATCCGTGCAGCAGGGCTGCGCTCACTCCCCCCCATACACAGGTACTGCAACTCCCAGCCACAAGAACATGTTGCTACAGGAACCATTAAAACATCACAGCAATTATTCTGCTCTTCTGGTTCTATATAGCATCTCTCAAACATCTCCTGACTGTTCCTCATCAGAGCTTTCCAGAACACACGTGACATGACAGGCAAGAATGCTGGTCCAAGGATGAAGAAAAATTGGAAGTCCAAGTTATTGCAACATGTATTGTCTTTATTTCAATTATGTCTCAGTTGGGTTACAGATAAAGAGTCATAAAATTGAGTATTTAAAAGCATATTCATATTGTACTGGTGGAGAACTGCCTACCAAGATGTTGATCCCGCTTCACAATGTGGTTCCAAAAGCATTAGGTGCCTTTTGCCAAGTGCTTTGGCTGAAAGATGGGAATGAGGTCAAAATATGGCAGAATTTCTCCACAAACAAGAGCAAGCACAGAGACTGTGGTTATTTCATTAGTAATGGTCAGAGAACTTTGGATGAAACTCTTCCCAACATCAGTGATGTTTTGTTATAAGATTTGTAGCTTATAATTTATTTTTGTGGAAATAGAAGCGCCTCAGACAAATTTGTCATTGTAGAAAACATAAACAACATCCAGCAATTTGAATGAAACCCCTTTGTTTCATATTTATAAATATGAAGGTTTATGGGGTTTTTTCTCCTGTAATTAAAACTTGACACGCTGCATTTAGAGCAAGATTTTAGCCCTGGAATAAAAACCTAATAAAGCCAGAAAACACATGAAGTCTTGACACCTGTTTTTCAACTATCAAAGCAAAATTAAGTATATTTATTGTATCACTGGCTTTAAAAAAAAAGATACTCAAGTGCTTCAGTACCCCTACAAGTGCACACTTCTCAACCCCTCGATGCGAATATCTTGCTGGAAGCCAATCTTGTTGTGTCCTTCCCCAGGCCATGGAAAGCAGATTGTTCCTTTCTTTTCCAAAATAGAAGTATTGAAGAAGGAAAAGCCAATGAGCCAAACAAAACCCCTTTTCCATATAATGAAGTTTGTGTTTTTAAGGGGAAAGGGTGATTATTTCTCAGTTTCAAGGGAAGGAAGTGTTGAAAAGCAAAAGTTTGTGGAGTGGATAAAGTTTCTTGCCTCTCTTCCTCCTATGTCTCTAAAATGTAGGCACACATGTAAGCTTGCAGAACCAACCTCCTTATATCCTTTAGATTTATCATTAATTACCTTATGAATCTGAAATTCTGAATTGATTTACAAGTAACAGTGATCAAGGTACAATATACCAGTCCTCAATTCATTTAGCCTAAACTCCATTTGTACAGGTAGAAGAGTAGCAAAACAAGCAAGCAAGCAGAAATAGTCTTCACAAAGCGATTTCAAAAGCACATTGGAGCACAACTTCAGTGCATTCACTACCCAGTTGCTGAGATACTCTACACCTGCATTTTAAACAGGTGAACAAAGCTTCCAGAACTGATGTTACGGGCACAAAGACTTCTTCTGGGGGAAAGGTAAGACTACATAAAAAGAAAAACAACCTACCTAGAACATTAACAGCCTTGATTTTCCCCACTTTTAATCATCTTTTTCACTTTATGATAGCTCATCTGAGCAACATACCTTTGTAACATGGCAGTTCAAAAGTAAGGGACACTATGAGACATGTTAAAGGCAACTTCCCATTAGGTTTGTAAGAGCTACGAGTAAGATATCAAACTAGGAACAGAGGCATCCAGACTTTCATTAAATGGAGAACAGCAACTTCCCAAACATTACATCAAACAGGAGGGGAAAGCAGAGATGTACAAGCAGTTTACAGGATTACATGCCTTGGACTCTGCCATCCATAGTTTCAAGAACTGGGTCCTAACAATGGTACCTTGAAATGTGTGTCTCTGCTTCCACCTGCAGTCATCCACAAGTGTTATCTATTAAGTGACATTAGAGACAACAGTCTCCCTTTCTCCCAGGAACACACTCTATCCCTGCATTCAGTCAACCCAGGATGTCTGGCAACGTTTAACCCAAACATATGTAATATCTTGCCTTAAAAGTGCCTGCTAAGTTTGTGTTTTCTTTCAATAAATCCAGTGATTAAAGACTGTGTGAGCAACTAAACCACATTGTGCTGAAAACAGTCCCCATTCCAACTTCTGTTCTCCTCTGCTACAAATGAGGAAGCCATTTGCAGAAGCCACAGAAACAGAAAGCTGGAAAGGATCACAAGAGGTCAGAGTCCATCCCTGGGCTCGGAGAGGTTCAGGTATGTTTGTGTGGGTTTTAAACAGGTCCTTTCCTATTATTCAACACCACTAATCATGAAGTTATACAATTGCTTCCAGCAGCCTATTCTAAGCCCATAGTTAGAAAGTTCCTATCTGTACCAGTAAATAAAGAAGACTCAACCTTGCTAATAATCAACTCAATTTATTCTTGTTCAACACTTGATAAGAGGAATGACTGCCTCAAAATCTTCCGTATTTTAAGACTATTCAAGTGCCTCTCACAAACTGCTTCCTTCTAAACACACACAATTTGGCCAAGAGACTTTCTACTTTCAACACGCTTTGCTAAGAAGGTCCACGGTTTTCACCTCTGTCCCAAATCTTTCACGATTCATCTCAGAAGAGATGAAAGCACTGATCTGCCCTCAGTTTGAAAACTCACACCAAGTTAGGACCTGGAGCCAGTGAGCCCCCTCCCTTCTTCTCCACACTCACACTACAGCGATTTTCCCTCTTTCACACATTCAATCAGCTATAATGTTTAAAGCAGAAACACCAGACTTCTCGGTCTTACAGGACCTCTATAACACATGGCATTGCCTCAGCTGAAAAGCCCCACTTAGCAAGTCACACAAAAATGAAGGGAGATGAGTCAAGGAAAGGGTTTGGTTTTCTGAGGCTCGGTGTGGACACACAATTGCAGTGCTTGCTGGACAGGGAACAGACCGCATATACACCGTTTCTTTTGCAGCAATAGAAGATACACTTAACCCTACCAGGGTGAATCACTCAACATGCCACCATGCCTCGGGGTTCCTATTTTTGGCAATCCAGCACTTCCCAGTGCAAATACTAAACCACTCACACAACTTCTCATAATCTCAAAAAGCAAACTAAAATCCTTAGTTGGTTGTGCAAACACAGAACTCCTTTTCTCCTTAGTGTTAAGTTACCTTTTAATGTCTTATCAACACGAGAGAACACTTCTTATATTTGTTTTCTTCAATAAAAGTATATATATTTAACTCTATGGATTTTACTGATAGGCACTTAATTTACAAAGCAAAAAAGACACACACAAACCTAGCATGAACCTTTCAGTAAGATGCACCAGTGTAAAACTTACAAGCTTACCACTGGAAGAAAGCTCCTGCGCTCTCCATGGACACTGTTCCTGTAGCGTTAGACAAGGGACTTTCCCTGCCCATAGGAAGTCACTTAAGACCAGTTCAAACCAACTGAAAATCAAATCTAGCCTTCCACAATCTGATTTGTGGAAAACTGAGGGACAAAGCTTTACAGACCAACTTCAAACAAATCAGAACTGATTACACGTGCAATCACATCAGCTGTGTTTGGATGCACAGTTAAATAACTAATCCCACTTTGGAAAGAGCTGAAAGCAGCAACTGCATGTTAAAATGACCTTGCCCTGAGGCATGCCCAGGTGCTCCTGCTTGCTCAGTCAGGCCTATGGCTCCATTCTAAGAAGGATCACCTGTTGAAAGCACCTGAGTCAATTTGCACTCAATTAAAGGACTGATTCCTTCTTTTTTTACTATTTTTTTTCCCGTTCTATCAAATAAATCAGAGGTTTTTTAAGTGTATCCAAGAATAACTTTCTAGAGTACCAACCTGGAACAAACCAGATTAATGTGGTAACTGGAGATATAAAGCACATGTCCAGTTAAAAACAGCTGACAGTTGCTTCTAGTGTGAGGTGTCCCTGCCCGTGGCAGGGCGTTGGAACTAGATGATCTTAAGGTCCTTTCCAACCCAAACCATCCTATGATTCTATGAAATAAGTGCTTCTGTTCCTAACTCCCTCTCGTCATGAATGGCAACATCCTGTTGAATCCCACTGCAAACCCACCCTAAACCAGAAAGCACAATGATTTAGCAAGTGAGCATTCGTGGAAGCTGACAAAACATCAAATTAATTCTGATCTCGCTTACCCTATGTTAAATATTGCAGGAGCTGTCAACTTTCTTTCTTAAAGATCTTCCCTTCTATCTCAATTTTATCCTGACAGCAAGTACAAACAGCACATTGAGATGTTTGGAGATGTTACCTCATGACATCAAACAAATACACTTTTAGGTCAGAAGGGACCATTATTCTTTATCTCATTTGATTCCAAACTGTACTTTTTCCATCAATGGGGCCAGGATTTCACCCCTGTTTCTCATCTGCTTTGTTGGATTGTTTCTGCTTTATATAAATACTCTTGAAATCTTTCCCATCAAAAGCAACTTTAAAAGTGCTGCTAAATAACTCAGAAAACTTGTTTGCAAAGGTCTAACATAGAAACTTCTTTTGAATACAAGTCTAACCATCCTATTACTATGCCCTGTTCCAAGTTTGGAGTATCCCTCTCAGAGAATGGTCAAGTTGACACACAGGGATGGATGACTTCAGGGTTTTCCACTGTTATTCTTGCACTGTAGTAAAGGTCCCCTGTCAAACAGAGCTTGTAAATCCAACAATAATATAACTTAGAAGCTAAATATCTTACTTGAACCACATCTGCATTTATTATTTAGCATATCCTGAGTTACAGTAAGTGGAAGAGAACATGAAAACAAGGATACGGGGTGTAAGAGAATAACAGTACTTCATCAGTACTTCATACCTCTATGTAATACTTGTCTGCACAGAAAGAGCTGAGGCAGAAGAGCTGAGACACTTTCTGTTCCAAGAACTTGGGATCTAAGCAGCTGCTGATCTCTAACAAACCTGTTACTTGCATGTTTACGACACCCATTCAAGCTGTGCTGTTCACCTAACAGGCTGGGCCTTGCTCTGCTATATATAAATTTCAATTACAAACTTACTACATCTACATGAAGCATCTTTCCTTGCATGCCTATGGTCAGACAGCAGCTTACAGTTCCATAATTCTCCAAGAATTCTCCAGGCTGGATTAATGCAGGGCTAAAACCCATTGCACAAAACCTGGCAGTTGTGGCCCTTCGGAATTTGAAGGTCTGAGTCCAAGGCAGCTGCAAGTGCAGTTATCCAGAGGTGGACAGGCTGGGACTATGGACCACGCTGGTTCTTCCTGGAAGGTGTTCAGGAGCTGGAATTATAGTTCTAATGAAATTGTCAATAGTAATCCTGTTACTGAGAGCTTGAAACCCTCTTTAATGAACTAGACAGTAACAAAGGAAATAAAAATACTTTGAAAGCTACAGTATGAGAAAATGATAATTGGTCCCAGTTTCAGGTCCAGGATGGAATGCACAGGGACAGCATTACCACCATGCTGTATTATGGCCTGTCAGGGGACTGCTGCTTTGTCAGACCTCCTGTAGTTATCAACTGGAAATGGGGGCTTGCTGTGTTTGCACAAACTCTTCGTCATGCTGCACATAAAGTGGTCAAAACTGTAGTCATGTCTGAGTGGAGGAGTCTGCAAGGTTTTAAATAATGTGACGCTGAAAGAAAAACATATCATCAACTGGCAAGAAGGGATGAATTTCATACCCCACCATGATTTTGAATACATAGAATCATAGAATCACAGAATGGTTTGGGTTGGAAAGGACCTTAAGATCATTCAGTTCCAACCCCCTGCCACGGGCAGGGACACCTCACACTAGACCATGTCACCCAAGGCTCCGTCCAACCTGGCCTGGAACACTGCCAGGGATGGAGCATTTACCACTTCTTTGGGCAACCTGTGGCAGTGCCTCAGCAGCCTCACAGGGAAGAATTGTTCCTCCCCACAGTAAAGAACTTCTTCCTTATCTCTAACCTGAACTTCCCCTGTTTCAGTTTGAACCCATCACCCCTGGTCCTATCACTACAGTGCCTGATGAAGAGTCCCTCCCCAGCATCCTTGTAGCCCCCTTCACACACTGGAACCCGCCCTGACGTCCCCCCGCAGCTCCTCCTCTCCAGCTTACCCAGCCCCAATGTTCTCAGCCTGTCTCCATACCCTTGAACCCTGTTCACAGTACACCAAGCAAACGTGTAGTAGTTCCATAACACCAGAACCTTTGCATGGGTGAAGTGGTTGGGGCTTGGGGGATATTTATTCATTTTTTTTAAAGGAAAATATATTTTCTTCAAATTGATGTGGCTTCTACAGGCTTCACAGAGATCATGGCAACAGATGGAAATTCAAACAGGGCACAAGAGTTTGCACGTAATTCACTTCTATCAGGAAGGAAGGCAATGCGGCAGTGCAGGGCTGAAATCTTTACTAGTTGCCTGTATTGTACAGAGACCAACCAGAGCAGAATCTCAGACACAGCAGAAATAGGAAGGCAATTTCCTCAGTCTGCTGTTGTGAAATTTAGTAAATGAGACTTCCCCCCACCCCCAAATGAGACAAAAGATTTGATTTGTCCACCCCAGTGGATAAGGGGGAAAATCAAGATGGATAGTTTCACCTGCAAACCTTTAATAACAATACCTCCTTCTGGCAGATCCCAGAACACGTCTGAAGCACTTCTAATATATGGGGAAGGTGAAATGAGAAAGGACTTGCTTTCCTCCCAGCCTGGTAGCAGGACAGCAGCAGGAACAGTATCCTGAGCTCCAGACAAGAGCTCCATTTGTGAGTTACAGCCATTCCTGTTTAGCAGCGGCGGCGGGTCCCGGAGCGAGTCCCCCACTGCCTGGCTGGGTCTGAATGGGGAACATCCTGACCTGCAGGGCTGTCATCCTGCAAGGGCTCCCAGCCAACCCAAGAGCAAAACCAGAAACCTGATCTAGGTAAAGGAATGTCTTGCAGAAAGATAGCCTATTGGGTGCTTTTAGGCCTTTTGATCGACACATAAAGTGATCAGGACTCGATACAGGGTCATATTTGAGCGACAAGTTACATGGGAATAGATAACTGGACCATTCAGTCTCCCCAGTGACAACTCCATATATACTTTTTGTTTCAGCCAAAACACCCAATGCTTACTTATAGGGGGCTGGCTACAGGTTCCATGCAGCATTATTGATCAAAATATGTGTCTGGGACAGGGGTTAGCAAATGGGATGCAATTCCCTTTCACTGCACACAGATTAAGAACTAAGAATATGAAAAATGTCCCAGTTTTCTAGAAGCACCTTCTGACTAAATATATAGGTTCAAACACCGGGATGAAGATCCATAATTCTTGCAACAATGGCCATTTGCTCTTGGTAACTCCTGATATAAAAGGGCCAGGGACATCATCATCTTTACATTCAGCAGAGGACAACACTAGTTGTATTCTTTCCATGGAGAAGAAAGCAGCTGCAGCAACATGGGCCTCCTCTTCAATAACTTCATTTGACATCACCTTAGTCCTCTTCCCTCAGGCAGTTTGTCCCCATTTTAAACTTTCCCACTTGACACTATTCTTCCGAGTGCGAAGAGAGGACCAGCTTGAGGCATCGATATCAGCACTAGGTCTAAAAGTCTAAGTGAGGCATCATCATGTGCAGAGGAAATCCAGTTATACAAAGTTTTCTGATCGTTCATTATTCAGCACAACATATTAATCAATGTAAATATGATCAGTGCAGTCTGGGAGAGCACTGTCAGGCAGTTAAAGGTGACATTGAAGCAACGTACTTCCTGGATGAAGATGTACCAAGCCAACCACTACGAGGTGGCAATGAAAGGAGCAAGGAAAGTCAGCAGCAGCTAAAAATGTCACAGATTTTAAGGACGTTGCCAAGGATCAGGACAAAGACTCTGACATTGAAGCATGTGGCTGCTATTAGTGGCTTCATCATCACTAAGAATTCAAAGTAAGATATTCTCCTGTCACCAACACTACAGTCCTATTCTTGAAAATGAATCAAAAAATGGATTGGATATTTATAGTTCTTCCTGAGATGGAAAAATGCCACTAAGAATGTGCCAATAATAATAAGGAAAAAAAGTATAAAGGAAATAGAGAGAGACATTTATAGGGATTTACCAAGAAACCAAATTCTGACATGTCTATTACCTAATAATAATAACACCTGCCCACACATAAACGTAATAAAATCTGTGTTTAGTAGCCATATCAGCACTAGAGTTTCTGAAAAGAACAGATACAATGTCCTTAGATTCGCCCACATTTCTTATGACTTCATTTAAAGAAGAGTTGCAAGAATATATTATTTACAGTTGTATTATCCACTTTGCTCTCTAGTAAACCTATTATTACAGAGGAAACATTGTGCCTAGAAAAAACATAATGCTACAGTACCACTCAATTGCATCGTCATTGTCATGCTGCTGTTGAATCAAACCAAGCTCAGTTACAGGAGGACTAAGTCACCCGCAGGTGAAGATGAGGACTGTGAAGAAAAAGTATTTGTCTTTGATGGACAAAGCCTCTAGTTACAGAGCCTGACTTGTGAGTCCTCAGGAGAAACCGACTGAAGGTATTGTTAGGGAATATTTAGGTCAGAGTGAGAGATCTGGTTCTCATAAAGCAGGCTCTGCAGATGGTGGAAGAAAGCTGCAATATGTCAGACTTCACAAAGTGCTCCAACGCTGGTGATGAAAATTATGGCAGAGGACACGACTGAATAGATGTTCACAGCTCTGTGTGCTCAGCCCAGTTGCCTCGGGCATGCCACCACACACTCTTGGCTAGCATCACTCTCAAGTCAAGGTCATTTAGCACAAGCCTTATTCATCCTCAGGATATGAAAAGAGAAAATGGGCCCAGCAGCCACTGCAGCATGGCCAGATACACTGTCTAGACCACACGTCTTGATGAAAGATAACATGTTTGGTCAGGAACAAGTGAGTTTGGACAAGAACTCTGCACTTTTCATATTTTTATTTACACTATGATGAAATCCATCCCACACACACATGGGTGGTTATGATGTTAAAGAAGTACTAGCTATGTTTTCACATATTCTCTGTTGGGCAGCTCCCTTGACCACACACACAGCTGCCAGTCCTCTGGTGTGGCACCCTATTGTCAGGCACCAGAGATGCACCACTCTCATCTCTGCCACCCAGACTTAGTTATCGGGCTCTTGCACTGTTGCTCATTCTCTGCTCAACAGATCATTATTCCAAATCCCTCTGTTTCTTCTTGTGACAGACAATTTGTACTCAAGCATCCATGTGAAGCTTTGTATTAAGGATATATAGAAGCAAAATATAAATGCAGTTTATGAACTCGTGATTAAAGAAGGTATTTTTTCCACATTGATGTAGCTGGAAATACAGCCTATTGTTTCGACCAGAACATGACTGTAAATTGAAGTGAAACTATTTTCAGTGCTTAGAACTTTCATTGCTTCAAATGTATAAAGTAAGGAAATACTAAACACAATAATCTTTCCATTGTGTACTCACTCCAGAAACCTGCAAACTGGCTTGGCTCAGGGTCCCAGATAAAGAATTGATTTCATAAAAGGTTGTTTGATATAATAACTAACAAATATGATGAAGGAGGTGTTCACATAGAATTAACAGGGCCGAGAGAAAGCTCTGTGTAGAGAGAAAGGACTTCTAATACACTTACAGAAAATGTTATACATGGACCCAAAGAAACTTGCTGAAGGCCTCTGGATATCAGTTTAATCCAATGCAATTACTTCCTACCCTGTGAGCATTTTAAGCAGCCAGGTGTGAATCCAGCAGAAGGTTCCATGGTTTATTTTTGCTTAGTTATTTTACTGCAGGCAGAGGAATTACTATTGGTCTAATTAATGAAATTGAAAGAGCTCCATCACAAAGAAGACGAGAGTTAAAGATCAAAGTGTGACTGAACCTTGAAAAGTCACCTGGGAGCAGATTTACATGCAAGATCAGCTGGATTCAGATAGCCTGGGCTCGCTCTCAGTGCTTATGCTGTTTTTCCCTTCTGGTTGTCCTTCTGTCTGGGCACAGAGCTGAACAATAGGAACTGCTGGGCTCAGGGGAAAAGTAGCCTCCTGGGCTCACTGGGGTTTTCAAAACTCCCTAACTTACTCTGAAATCAACAGTAATTAGGTGCCTGTTCATTGTTTTAACACCTAACATGCAAATACCTACATTTGCAGATACCAAAATACCTTTAAAACTAAATCATTGATCTTGCTCTGAATTTAACCACTTACATCACACAGAAGTATTCTGGGGGCAAGGAAGCAACAGAACTGCAGACAGGGACAGCTGGGGGTGTGATGTGGACACGGTTGGGAGTTTGTTGTCTAGACCTGGACAAGGTTGGGAGAAATCTGCATGGAAACACTGTCACCTTTGTCACATTCTTTGTTTCTTGAAAGTCGTCATCTGCAATGGAAATCCCTGTCACCTTTTCCAAACTACTGGAAAAGAGGAAAAGGAAAATCCAGGCAAAGCCTCATCTTCCCCATGCAGTAAGACTTGGTCAAAGAATTCTTTGGGTGCAAGAGAGCCTGTATCACTCACATTCCCTTGGTATGGAGCATCTCTGGGGCTCTTTACCCAAAATAAAACTACCTGGGAAAATGCCTGGGAAAGGGAAGGCTAAAGAACATGGAAATGCAATGACTACGGAAAGACAGAGGTAAGAAAGCTGGGGAAGGGATGGTGACTATACATGAGAGTGATGTGAGACAAATACATGTAAAGCCTGTGAGAGAGGAGGAGAAGTGACTATTTTAGAAGGGATGTCTCCTGATTCACACATACATACAAGAGCAGAGTTAAGATCTACATGCTGCTTTCCATTACATCCTTCCCAATACCAGTCAGTATTGGTCACCATTTATTTCATCACTGATCAAATACTCTGTGCCCACCTTGCATGTTGTGAAACCCTTAATATCATACCTTGAAATCTGATGACATGAAATACTACATGAATGCAAATTAGTACACTAATACAAGGGTTTAAGAGAGTTGTGCTCTAAGAGCTCTAGTCTTACTGAATCCCAACATTCATTAGAAGCACTTTTACAGAAAACAGATGAAATTGTTCATGAAGTATTCTTGTGTTAAAGTTCACAGGCTCAAAATCTAAGCAACAGGGATGATAACATATCCTCTTAATCTAATATGTATTTACAAAATCTATGCAAATCTCTATAAAGTCTGAGTTGTTTTCCCAAAGAAAAAGACTTAGCTGCTTTTTGTCTATACTAAATGTTCGAGGCCAACAGGCCAGCATGCATGAGTAACCCTGTAATAATAAATCAGTATGCCCACATGAGAGGGGGTGGAAAGGAAAGAAAACAGACTTTAGGTTTAAGATTCTAAGAAATTTTTTGGAAGGCAAACTAAGAAAAACAGAAAGAGATCTATGAAGTTTCTCTTAAGGTTCAGAGCCAAGCAGCTACTCTGATATTTTCTATTGTCCACTTGTACTGGCTCCTATTGACAAAAATTACCTTGATAAAACCCTTCAGTTCCCCTCCAAACATCAAGCAGAGGGAAACTCCCACCAGCAAGAAGCCCTCTCTCCACAGATGCTCAGCCCCAGCTCAGGCAGGGCTGCAAGTCTGCATCAGAAGTAAATCTCAGAGTGCTAGAATGAAAGGCCAAGGAATGTTATCTGTGATTACAAAGGCTTTGCAGCGGTTTCTTCTGAGTGCTTTGCAAAATCCACACCAATCACAACTGCTGGTGTTTCATCCATCTGTCCTCTGCTAGAAACTACCTACTTCCATGGCAAAACATAGCACAAAGAGAGTTTCAATTCCAGGTTTCCTGAAGTGGGTTCCCTTCTTGGTCATGAACGTCTCCCAGCACCCTGGTTTGGGTCCCTGATGGAAGCAGTCAAGCTTGTCTGGCATTGTGAGTGTGTACAGCGTTGTACTTAATAACAATAATCAGCAGTGATCAGTGAGGTGGAAAAGGAGAAAAGAGAAGGGAAACTGAAAGGGAACAGGTTTGTGCTTCCCAACCATGGCACTTTTAATGCTACGATAAGGAGCTGGGCTCATTCTCTCAGTCCCCAGTACGGTAAACATCCCTTTCTGAGTGAGTGCAGGGCCGAAGCTTTCCACCAACATTTTCTGCTCGCTTTTAAAACTTAACTTCAACACTATAAACATCAGTGCCTATGTGCAAGGTTGAAATGAATAACACAGCTATTTTGTTTAAACACACCGTGCTGAAGCTTTAAACCTTTTTAGGTGGCATGACCAGTGGGTTCAGGAATGCAGTCTGTTTGGACAGTGTAAGACCTTTGTTGTTGCTGGGGAAACTCTGGCTTGATGCCTCTACCCATCTAAATAACTGAATTAAAAGTGCATTGAAATTAGAAACACATGCAGTCTCCAGACTTGGATTTTCACTGTGCAGGATAAATGGGAACTTTTCATCTCTCTCTGAACTATTCAGGCATATGGCGCCATGTGTCTCATTAGCCAAATGATAGGTTCCCCCAAACCCTCCAAGGAAAGGGAAATGGGGTTCCTGCCTCCAATACAAACACTGTACTTTCAAATACTGGCCGAGAACATTAATTCTTTATGTACTTCTCCTCTCCTAAGTACCACCAGTCCAGAAGGCCACCAAAATGTGTCAGTCTGAGTAGTGTTCCCTGAAAAGGAAGGGCCTAGTGATGCATTTTAGCACATAGTTGTTGCAAAGCCAGGCACGGACTTACTGCAAATTATGTTTTATACTTCTTGTTTTATCAAATGAACATGAAATTGAGAAGGGATATAATCCTGTATGTGAAATAAATTACTGGGATAAAAAAGAAGCCTGATTCACTTTATAAGCTATTAATAACTGGCTTTTGCAAATATCATTAGCAAGTAAACTCCTATTGTAATGCTTTTTGCAGTCTTATAAATCGCAATGTAAATGTATTAAGACAAACCTTGAATCCCAAGTCTTTCACATACCCATTGAAAAAACATAAATACGGGCTGCCCCAAGAGAATGGAGAGTTCTGTATCTCTGGTGTTCTCAAATGCTTTATTAATATGCTTTTTACATCATTGGTGGGATTGCAAGGAGTGTAGTGTTTGGAGTGAAGGCCCATGACGCAAGTCTTTTCACTATGGGTACATCTCTGAACTGAGCAATGGTCTCCCCTCCCACACTGGCAATGCCTTCTTCATGAGATGGATATATAATCAAACCTTCAGCTATACTGAAGGGGACAAAGAGAGCACGTTGAAAGGAAAAGTTTTCCCTTACCATCCCCACTTAGCCTTTTGTACCTTTACAGAAGTCTCTGCATTACACATATCTTTAGCAAGGCAAGAATGAAGCTTCTTCCCATATCACCTGTAGAAGCAATGCTTTAACTCCACCCTTGAATGCATAAGTTTGCACAGAAAGTGAGCAGAAAAAGTATAGAGTTATTGTAGTGGTCCAGCATCACTCTGTAAATGAATATTAACATCCCCCAGGTACACTTAAACACATTTATTTTCTGGCCACAAGAATGTATAGAAATATTTAAACTATATGGCTTTTTATGATAGTTCAAGCCAGCCTATTTTGATAACAAACACAGAAATGTTTGGAGGTGGGTGACAAGATATTCTCAGGTGAGAAGATATTCTGAACGTCATGTACACAGAGAAGTTAAACTTTTCTTTCAGACCTGTGAAATACTCTGTGATTTCATGTGGAGATGCAGTACAAAGCAAGAAAATCAAAGCTCATTTATTCTGCCTTTCTTGGGTTTCATTAGATACCTATATTTCAGGACAGCGTCCCTCCGGAAAATGAGGTCACAATGGTATCACCATGAAAATGACCATTTTAAGGGAATATTTCTCAATTCCTATGTTCATGAAACATTTACACATTTTTTTAGTGTCAGAGTATTTTTAAAATCTACAGTTATTTGGTATTTTTCCCTTATTAAGCCTCTCAAAACCATTTTCCAAACCTGAAGTACTGTATTTCATGTCAACAAGTGGCTAATCTAGTTTCACCATTGAAGCTGATCTTTATGCCAGATTCTGACACCTCTTAAAATATGCCAGATTCAGGAACACATGCACCAATGACAACTGAAATATATGACATCTTTCAGAACACACAGAGAGGAGAATCGGGTCAGCTTTGCTTCTGGCAGCAAGCTGGAAACTCTGTAAGAACCAGAGCCCTCTTGAGACCTCACAACACAAGCTGTGAAAGAACATCCTTTGCTGAGGTTTTTCAACAAGTCTACCTACAAACTACCCCTTGTCTTGGAGCATGAAACGCAGATGCCAAGGAAAAGCAAAGGGACACAGAAATGTCTGAAGCTCCCCAAAGTTTTAAAGATTTATGTTTGAAGATCCCAGTCTGGTTTACAAACCCCACTCAGTTCTGCTGGTCCAGTGACCAGCTCAGAACCAGTCTTCTGATAAGCAAATTCTCTGATGTTCACTGTTTCTGTGGACTTGGACATGACAAGGAAGGCTAAATTCAGCCATAACATTATACACACAACTGTATGGCTCCCACACCAGATTAACTGAGTATCAGGCTTTATTATGTATTGTATTATACATTATATTTATTATGTATTACATTATACTGTATGATATGCACAGTTATATGCTTCTCTCCCTAAAAGAGATGGCAACAAAATTATCCCAATATTAAAAATAGCCAGCTGAGGTACTGACCTGACCAGCATCACTCAGACAGATGATCTTAAGGTCCTTTCCAACCCTACCTATTCTATGATTCTATGACAGTGTTCTTCAGAAGAATTAATTAAGAATCAAACATGGAAACCCATGTTTCCTGCATGGGGTTCCCTACTTTCAGCAGAGCATCCTTCCTCCCTCCTTCGAGACCATCTTCCTCCAAAATTCCATCTCTAATTCTTAATTTTCTGAGATGTAACTGTAAATTTGAAGTATAAATACTATGTTCAGAAGCAGCGAGACAGTGGTGATGAAGGTCAGAGAGACATGTTCATTCATTCACTCCAAAGCTGTGAGAATAATGCTGAATGGGATTCGTATGGGGAAAACGGTATCTAACATCAGAAGTTACTTCAAACAAAATGCCTGATTCATTCCCAGGGAGAGGCAATGATCTTGTATATTCAAGCACATCAGGCAAACAGAGTGAATGATAATACATAAATACTCTTGTATCTTAAGACAAAAGCACAGAGTCCCCAAAACCTGCTAGAAAATTAGCATTTGAGTTCTGGAGAGTGGAATAAGCTGAACATTCCTGGGGAAGAAAACCACCTGGCTTCACCAAATTATAAATAGCTCCCTCTCATTTAGCTGCTTGGGAATGACAGCTCGATATTTAACACAACACAACTGTCCTCTCTCCACCTCTAGCTTCTTTTTTGTGTTCCAAAACACGCAGGACAAGAAGAAGATGAAGGAATTCTGTGTATTTATTACCAGCCCAGATAAGATTTACATCTGACGTCCCTGAATAATGACATCTGCGCTAGCAACTAAGATACCCTTGTTTCAGAACTGAGCAACTTTTAAAATCCTCTTTTAAGCTTCACAGCCACAGAAGACTTTTAATAATTGATTATAATTGATTTTAACCTTGTCCTAACCTGGGCAAAATGGCAAAGCCAATCATCTTTGTCCAGATGGGATATGAGAAAAGAGCCCCCAATACACAGCTTTAAAAGCTCCAGACATGAGCAGAAGATAAAATATTTAGTCTGCAGAAGCCTTGACCTCCCAATTCTAGCCAGTTTTGAACTTGAATTGATTTCCGACAAGGCATCTGGGAGATGATTACAACAAAATGCACTAAAGCTGGGCAGCCTTTATTTTAACATCCCAGCAGCTTAACCTGTTAATAACAGCAATTGTTTTAGATACAATACCAATTTCAGTAACAGACACTAGAAATGGATAACAGCAACACAGGAACGGTGGCACTGTAGAGTATCAGAGCACAGCCACTCGCAATCCTCTCATTAAGGTTGTGTCAGCACTTCCATCCCAAATCCAGGTTTCAGAGGTTTAGAACCGGGCTGTGAAAATCCCAGCTGGGGTGGAGAGGCTGCGGAGGAGCTGTGTCCCCTCGGGCAGGATGCCAGCTGAAGCCGAAGGGAGTTATTGCTGGGTAAAGCAAAGCGCAATCACTACTTGGGCATCAGTCAAAGAATTTATTGTGAAATCGGAGATGAAAACACCAAAGCCACAGATTCCTTAAAGACTGGCTGGGACTTTACTCAAAGGACCAAAAAGGCTTTACAAGTAACCATGTTCCAAACAAGGATATCCCAGAGACACTTCCACTTCAGCACAACCCTGGAGATATTCTAATACTTTGAAAGAAAAAGCCAGGTTCATGGATTACTTATGGATACAGACTTCCTGACCTTATTTAGAGAAGCAAGTCAATGGAATTAATTTTGTGAATGAATGAAATTGGATATGGCATAATGTTAAAATCAGACATCATCAGCACAAAAATCACACTTGTACCTAAAAAACTCCCAGCATTACATAATTTCTCTCCTGCTTGCACTTATTTCCATTGTAGAGTCAGTGTCTCTGCTGTAAATGTTTTATGCACTAATATATTTGTTTATCCTAAACTCACAGCAAACTCTGAGGCAAAGAATATACTTTACTGGCTAGATTTTCACATACCATAAAGGAAAGTATCACAGTTTGCCCATGGAACACAAAGTAGAAATATTTATAAACTTACAGATATGAAATTATGAGACCACAAATTAAATGGGCAGGTAGAATGGTTCATACCTACTCCTGCTTCTTCCCATGCTGTTTGCCTTGTATCAGGTTGTCAGCTCTTTCAACTCACATAGTAGTTTATAGATTAGCTTTTATATTAATAGAGGATTAAGGCAAAAATAACTTTTACAAAGGCGTTGTTGTCTGGCCAATGTCAGAGATGATACTGTCTAAACCCACCAAATTTAACAAAGTGGTGGCACAAACTGCTGTTTAGTTCTGCAGTGCTGATGGCTGTTGAAATACTCCTTCTTTTACTATGCAGAGATTTCTTTAAGCACAGACATTTGAGGCTCAGATCCCATATTCCACGCAGTGCATGAATTCCTGAGCATGTTTTTTTTTTGACTTCACCCCTTTTCCATTAGGGTTTGAGGATAAACAAGTGTGTAAATGAGAACCAATTCTGCATTTATGACTAAGACAATATTGAGATTTTCACAAGTAACCCGTAGACAATTACAGCTGTTGGTACCATATTTTCACCATGGAAACTTTTGTTTTACTTAACAATTGAAATTACAATCAGATGTGCTCATCCCTTGTTGAAGTAATGAACAATGGTACATCTGAGAGAGGAATTCAAAGTGCATCATTTATCTTCTCCTATTTTCAATTAGGCTGAAGAAAGTATAAGATGGTTCCAAACTACACCACAGTAACAGGGTAAGGAAATTTATTACCACTAGAGTGCTAATCTTAGCAGATGGTAAAAAAATATTTTTAGCATGAAATATGCTAAAGCAATAAATCTACCCAAGGTAGATGTTATCAACTAATATCTCCCTGGTGTGAGGTAAAACTCCTGCATGACAACTCAGCATTCTTAGAAACTCTGGGTGAATGCTGGAAGATATAAGTCTCTCCATAGGATGAAAAATAACAGAAATTAGTAGAAAAAGCAGTCAAGGTGCAGTTTAATACAGCATGCCCAGTAGAGGTGCAGGATTTTGCTTAGCAGGGTTGTTTTTTTCCCTAGACAACTCCGTTTTTTGTTACAGGAAATTTTTCATTGACTTTGGGAAAAATATAATCCCAGGAATTCTCTCCTGCTTTGAAAAAAAACCCAAAAAACACTCCTTAGTTTTTTAAATAGAAAATAAAAAGGCAAATATTAAACTAATCTTCAGAAGAAAACAGGTGAAGGTTGGGGGAAAAGGGATACAAAGAGAGCCCTTTGCTTGCCCATCTACAGGCATAACAACCAATATAATAACAAGCAACAGCAGAATGACAAATGGGCTCCATTGTTATCAACAGCACATTACAAAACATTTGAAATTCAGAACTTGAAGTCCTGAGCATTGCAGCAATGAAGACATTAAAGATACACAGAGTAAAAATGCTTGGGAAGCTTTGGAGACTATTATTAAAGATCGCCACGCTGTCAGGTAATGTATTATAATCAGATCAGTTCATTAAATGATGACAAAATTAAGATGAGTTAGCATTTGCTGCAGGTAACAATGGCTTTACTTTTTAAGAACTCATATTGCTGCTCACCTTTGGGATGGACTGCGAAAATAAATGATAGGTTATTGATTAGAAGTGGTTCTTTCTGAGGACAAGAAATTGGGATTTTGGCCAAAGCCTTTGCCTGAACCTACGAATAACAGCATCAACCTTCTGTTTCAAAAGGGGAAAAACAAAACCAAATAAGACTCTAGTGGTAGGACAAGGGGTAATGGGTTTAAACTTCAACAGGGGAACTTTAGGTTAGATATAAGGCAGAAGTTCTTCACAGTGAGGGTGGTGAGGCACTGGAATGGGTTGCCCAAGGAAGTTGTGAATGCTCCAACCCTGGAGGCGTTTAAGGCCAGGCTGTCCAGAGCCTTGGGCGACATAGTTTAGTGTGTGGTGTCCCTGCTCATGGCAGGGGGTTGGAACTAGGTGATCTTAAGGTCCTTTCCAACCCAAACCATTCTGTGATTCTATAAGACTGCTTTCAAAATGTATTTCAGATATTATTTGAATGTGTGTTTCAATTTTCTTAGAAGTGTAACTTCCTGAGCAAAGGAAACAGAGAGTTCATGTCACGAGGTCTAAAATGGACTTGTGAATCTCCAGGTTAGAGAAATAAATGGAGTATGAAGACAGGCTGGGAATACAAAGTCAATAGATTCTACATTCCAGTGGTTCACTGACTCCATTGTTGGTGGGTTGAGTTGTGCCAGCAGACAGAATACCATGAATAATGGTGGGAAGGAGTTTGGATTATAACAAATACTGAAAATATCTAAATAAGATGGTGTGTCAACTTGCCATTTGATGTCACAGCACCAAGTGACAGGACAGCAGAAGAGCAGATGATCATGCTGCTGAAGTACAAATTCATATCTATAGGGAAAAATTAATGGTGTTGAACTCACAGCAGAGGCTGGGGAAAACACTGTCGCAGTGCTCAGTGTTCATCATAGAACAAAACTGAAAACATGCCCACAGTGCTGTATGTACCCATCGTGCACCCACATTTTGAACATCACCTTCAGGCTACAGTCATCCCACATTAGGAGAATGTGAAAGAGAAAAGAAAAGGAGGGTGCTGAGGCGCTGGCACAGGGTGCCCAGAGAAGCTGCGGCTGCCCCATCCCTGGCAGTGTTCAAGGCCAGGTTGGACACAGGGGCTTGGAGCAACCTGCTCTAGGGGAAGCATGGAACTGGACCCCATGGCAGGGGCTTGGAACTGGGTGAGCTTTAAGGTCCCTTCCAACCCAACTATTCTATGATTCTATGAACGATGGCTCACTGTTTCTCCTCCAAGAAGAACAAAAAGGCACACATGGAAATAACCAGGCAGGAGAGAAGAATGGGTGTAGGTGTGCACCATCCCTGTGTGTGTGCTTGACCAGCCCATGGAGCTCCTTCTCATGGGGTGCAGGTGAGGCCCAAAGTTTAAATGGGCTCAGACAAGGATTAGACAAATCCTCTACCTTCATGTCAGGAAACTTTTAACAGGAGGAAATACCTGGTAGAGATCACACTGCACCTGCTCTACTACTTTTTACTCTAACTGAGCATCTGTGTTAGCCAGAGGCAGATCACCAGTGTAACCACCCCTTGGGCTGAGCCAGTACAGCCATCCCTGCGTTCCTTCCCTTTATGGATGGCTGATAAGGCAAACTAAAGAGTTACTGCAGCCTCTTCCTGGACAGCAGAAAATAAAAGAGTGTGGAAAGATGTTTAATAGAGTGAAGTTTCCAGAATAATGATTGCAGTCTGGGGCAAAAAGGAACATATGCTTGCCCAAAGCTATATTCATACCTAATAATGCCAAGTGATAAAGAACATGGGAATATACTGCGTGCATTAACAAAAGCACTTCAGCAATTAACTGCTCACCTCTTAGAGCAGAATTTGCCTCCTCCATATCCTTTTATTTGTCTTCTTCTTACACTAGAAATAGCTTTTAAAATGCATTCCCAGTCTTTATTCATTTACATAGCTTTAAAAAAGAAGACATTTGTTCCCCTTATGAATCATGCAATCTTACTTTTTAATTTATTCCACCTTTTCCAAGCATCAGGTAAAAAGTATTTAAAAGAAAAGAGCTGATCATAAACTACCAAGCAGGACATGTGTGGCTCCCAAGTATCTCATCAGATTCAGCTAGCTCGGTAATGAAGTGGAACTGATGACCAGCTTATTGGCCACAATTAGACCAAAGAACAACAGGAATGAACGAACCTCATACATCGAAAACAGGCTAAAATTTATATATTGCAGGCTAGAGAATTAGGCAGAACTATTCCACTCCTAAATCTTCCCAAGGGAAGACTGTCCAAATTGAAATCAGTATAATATATTACCCAAAACATTGTTGTAATCTTCATTTTCAAATCAATTGGCTGCTTGGCTCAAGTTTTTCTTTTACAAGCCGTCGGACCAGAAGTGAAAATGAGGAATGTGTATTTGTCTCAACAAAAGGTAAAAAGCTCAGCTCTGTAGTTCTTACTCACCAGCAGAGCCTGTCACAAGGAGACCCACCTGAATGAAGGCTGCAAGACGATGCCCACAGAATTTCAATAACTTCCTTATCTAATAAAATATAAAAACTTACAATAAAGTTGTGGCTATAAAAATCATAGAATTAATCTATATTGTGTCTTTACCATTTTGCTTCCATAATAGCAGTAAAATAGATTAAGGTTTTAAAAGCAGTAATTTTGTTGCTCTAAGATGTGGGCCTTGCATTTTTATGCCTCGATTAAGAACTGCCT
>NW_009932338.1:194009-209375 GCF_000696875.1 Nestor notabilis | reverse complement strand
ATGCCCCGGTCTCATCGGCTGACCATACAAAGACAGAATTTATTCAGAGGGGTTTTAATAAACCTCGGAAACTTTTTACAAACCTTATGGATTTAACATGAGTCCACAAAGTTTAGATGAAGATTCACTCCGCCAGCAACTCAGGTTGGATGGCATATGCTGGAGGGGGTTCCCTGTCTCCCGCACAGACACAGGAGAGCAGAGCTGCTCAGTTTGCAACAGCAATTACTATCAGAAAGGCTGTTTGTGCCCCAGATGAAACCATTCTAAGACTGGACCCTGCTCTCACAGTGACACAGACTATAACCGTATCACTATACAGGTCTTCTGCAAAGCCCGTGGTGTTAGTTCAAACCTCTGTATTTTACAGCACATGTACCTGAACAGAAGCGACACTGGGGAGCTGTGCGCAGTCCAGCAGCATTCTGGACACATAAAATAGTAAGTAAAGTAACAGCAAAAACAAACAGCTTAGAAAAGCAAAGCAAGGCACCTCTATATAATTCCTGAAAAGGATTTATAACCTATATAAACGTGGATCATAAACCCATTGGCAAATAGATACAAGCTATTTTGGAAAGCTGCTCAGTTTAGATGTCAGAACTTGGAGTTCTGAATGAATGCAGCGTGGCAAAGAGATCGACTCCCGCTACTCAGGACACATAATACTGTGGCTTGTGAATGTACTGGCTTTTCTTAGCAGAGACTTGATTTTTGATCCTTTTCAATGCCTGGATTCATGTTCAAGGACAGGGCACTCAAGTAATCTTATGAATGCACTTTGTGCTAAATGTCCGGATGAAAGATTTTCATGAAAAAAGAAGCTTACAGCATCTGGCCACTCTGCTTCCATTCAGCACAGTACTGAAGGACTTAAATGGAGATATATACTGAGGGGTCACCACCCAAAGTGTAATATGCATGGCAGGGAAGCTTTCAATCACCTGTCATATGGAGTCAAGTTGCTATAAATCTTAGGAACAAGATGGTTTTTTCTTCGCTATGTTTTTATGAGAAACAGGTTACTGATAATAACTGGTCTGACACTTCGACCTACTTCCTAGTGAATTTTGCATTAGTATTTTACTATACATACACTGTGGGGATAACATTTTACTCTCAGAACTGCGTGATGGATCTGAGCTTCAGTGTGCTTTTCTGCTTAGATGCAGAGATCTTACACTGCTGTCGACGTGAGCTCAACGGCTGTGTCTTAGTACAGTACCAGCAATGAGACCCGCCTGCAGAACAAGGGCTGTGATTCTAAATTGTCCACAATGTACTCAACTTCTGGCATGTCCCCGTGGCTCCGGATTTTATTTTCAGTCATTTCTCATGTATTTTTTCCCATTGCAGAAGCCCTTATCATGCACACCTGCTAAGGCAGAGCACGGTGGAGACAGAACACAATGACTATCACAGATTTCCACAGTCACAAAAAAGACAGCATGCAGATGACAAGGAAACAAACCCAGTACTGCCACTTTACAGGCGGTCAGTTGGCAGGGGCAGTTTTCTGTCTCAGAGAAAGGAGCTAACTGCATTGTTCAGCTCTAAATCCAGATGTTAGGAGATGCCCAGGAGCTCAGAAGCATGCCGGTTTGTTGAGGTACCTCCCTGGTGCCCAGAGGTGCAATTCCCATTCAATGAGATCAAGGGATACCCCATATGTGAAATAAGGACATGAATAGACTTACACATGGAGATTTGTCTTGCTATGTAGAGATCCTCAGTGTAAGTCAGTGGAAAGCTTTATGCAGGGAGAACATCTGTGTTTGTTTCTTTAAATTTCTGGGGTTTAAAGCATCACTATATAAAGAGCAAATCACAAGAAAACACAAGCATGGTGGTACTAATGTCATTTTGAAAAGCATTTTACCTGTTTCAGAGGAGGAAATGTTGAGGGAAGCCATGCCATCACTATTCCTTGTGTTATTTAACCAATCTATTCTTTCTAATAAAGAACCAGGAGAAATAAAAAACCATTGATCTTTATTTATTGACTTCCTAGTGAGTATAGTTAAAGTTGACATAAATCAATCACAATAAAGTTAAAAGGATAATATAGCATAATATGACCCCAGATTGTACTGCAAGTTTAATTACTGCAACTCAAAGGTTTAGCATACGTAGAGCAGTGAGGAGAAACACCCAGGTAATAGTATTCAGATGCACACTGTAAGAACACAAGAGATGCAGAAAGGGCTGCAACACTGTGTTACTAGAGAGGTTCCTACACAGAAGAGGTTTGCCATGTAGGCCTTTGTGTAGAACTTTCAGTTATTTCACTAATATTTGAAGATCTCACCAGCTTGGGCTATTTTTCATTTATTTTACACCTGAGTAGTTGGCATTAGAGGACTACTACGTAGTGCAGCAAGCGTTCACTCAGAAGTCTTTACCAACATCACAGCCAGAACCCCCTCGACTCCCTCACACGAGATGACACATCTGCACACCATGGGCACTCAGCTGGACACGTATCTCAAACAGAACAGTTCCCCACACTGTGAGCAGTGTAGGATTCATCCTTTCAGTGTGTCACCATACTTTGTAATTTCAGAAATATCTCTCTCTATATATACAGTCTTTTGCTTCTCTGCTGTACAAGGTGATTTACGCAGAACAAACGGTTTCTTTTCAAAGGTCATCTCCACCCCTTTGCCCTATCCCACAGTTTATACGCTCCCAGTGATCTCAGTGTAAAAGAACAGGGAAATTCTTGGTGCTTATAAGCATTTTTGAATGTTTCCTTAGCCAAAGCAGATAGAAAACATCGAAAGGTAAAGGGGAAATAGGTCTCTTTCTAAGGGAATAAATAGCTCTTTGATTTCCCTTTCTCTTGCATTCATTGCCATTAATTTAAAACTTTCCAGGCATTCTGCAGGCAGTAAAACGGGCCAAAATATTCTTTGCTGTCAAAAGTAAATCTGTTTATAGTTTTGCTTATGAGGCACACTTTCAAAGACGCTTGGCAAATGGCAAATATACATGCCAATAAAGATCACTTCTGCCTTATGCTGTTTAAACATGGAAAGGAAGAAGAAACAAGAAGTCTTTTGAGACAGGGGAAAGCAATATTAAAATCACAATTAACAAGACAAATCTAGTTTTCCTCACCATCCCTCTGTTACGTGTCATCTACTGCCACTACCTTATTACTGTTAACTTCTTAACAGTGTGTGTCCTCTCAGTGAAGGCAATAAAACTTGTTGCAGAAAGTGCTGTTGAGGAAGCGATGCTCTTCCAGTTAGTGAAATGATGACAAAGGTCCCTGTCTTTTGAGATCAGAAACTTTTCTGTAAACTAATTCATGCAGATTTTCCAACATCATCCCTTTTACATTCAAGCCTCAAAGGAAATAAAAAACACTGTATAAGTAGTTACTGCTTTCATCCAGATTCTTCTCATACATAAGCAGACAATTCCTTCTCTGCCCTAAAACAGAAAAGAAAAGAAAACCAACAAGCACTAACAAGAATCTGTCTTCAAAGGCAACTTCTTGAGATGTTGTGTAACTGCTTTCTGCCTTGGGACTGGCCTTCCTCTGGTACAGTGGTTACAGGTCTTCTCACGGAGAAGAGCATGGAGGAGCCCCACCCTGCATGGACACAGCAATGGACATGACGATGACAGGGCCTTCAAAGAACAAGTCCCCAATATAAGAAGGACATGGAGTTGTTGGAGCAAGTCCAGAGGAGGCCACAAGGATGGTAAGGGAGCGGGAGCACCTCCCATACAAAGATATAGGCTAGGAAAATTGGGGCTGTTCAGCCTGGAGAAGAACAGTATTTCTTCCAGGATAATCCCTTCTCAGGGTTTTCATTGGGCTTTTTCCCTCCCGCTAGACTCCTCAGGGTGGAAACAAAGGGGCAATAGGGCTTGAAGTTGATTCCTATCATTCAGAACAAGGACACATTTGGGGAAGGTGGAGGGAAATTACGTTGTGCTATTTCTTTTCAGCACTGTCTCCCCTGTTGCCTGGTGATGATGGCACCCTCCAGGGCACTCAATATCCACCCTTTCAGAAGGACTGAACTGACTCAAATGTTGGACTAGAAAAGAAAATAAAGGCAACCTCGCCTAAATCTCCAAGTGGAAAACATAAAATTATATTAATTGGTTAATGTCATCAAAACTAATTATCATAGCTATAATTTTCCTACACAGCCCTTTTTTCCCCTACTGATAAATAATAATTATCTATTGGCTACTATAATGTGATAGGGACAAAAGCACAGTCCATTAAGATTCAATTGTAGTGCCTACAAGTAAAAGTTTAATGCTTTTAGAGGATACCATTAGGATTTGTAGCAATAGGATAGAGCTCTGTAAATGTTTCCTCCACCGTTTGGGGTGAGGTGGCTCACTGGTTGGTGTGATTGTATTCCCACTAGTTCTGATATATTGCTGCAATGGCCTAAGGACACCAATGAGACAAGGTCTGGGGGCATAGATTCTACCACCAAGGACAGCTGGAAAGACAAACCACCTTTCAGGCCAAGGGTGCCCAAAGACTTCTCGTGTGCCATTTGTCCCAAGTAGCGAGCAGTAAACTGAGCTGTCCCGGGAGCCGAAAAGGGTTTGGATCCAGAGTCACAAACTGGTACGTCCCTTCTCTGGGGAAACAAACTGACCCAAGAGCCCCAAACAAACAGAGCGCAGCTTTACTTTAACGCCAGCTCAGTTGTGCAGAGCAGAGGCTGGACCCACCCTCCCTGTTCCCTGGCTGGCTGCAGCAGGAAGCAGGAGCGGTGCCTGCCGGGATGATGCTCTCTGTTCTCCACTACTACCTGTAGCAGACTTGTGCAAATGCCATTTATGCCTCGGGCACTAGTGCAGGGCTGCTCACGGAACTCTTTGGATACAGCAGATGAAACACCAGACTCTTGCTACAGCCATACACAGAGCACAGTGTTTAACACTCATTCACAATGCCTTACCTTTGGAAATACACAGTGAGTAATGTTGGGGGTCCTGCTGATCAAAACCAATCGTTGCCTAAGGTAAACTGAAACTTTAGCCTTTGGCCATCATGCAAATGTACTTTTAAAATACAAACAGCACTTCGAATTTGCTCAAACTTCTGCAGCCAGTGGTGACATTAAAAAATGCTTGGCAAGAGCAAATGCTGAGTCATATGAAACCGACAAAATAATATGGGCAGTTATCACCAAAATGCATTATTTATCACTGAAACCCATTGACGCCTGTGCTTACACAGGAACCCTCCTGTGATATTGAAGGCCAAAGTATCTTCTCTCCCTAACAACAGTGTTGTATCTTTGGCAACTCTAGCAGGAACTCAGAAAATCAATAGCACTTCATGAGCAAGGTCTCGGTCTTCTTCTTTTACGAGGATTCTGTCAATGCAAGTGGCCATTACTGTACTTTAAAGGCATGATATAAAATTGCTTCAACAAGATATAAGACACACGGTTTGAAAGAACCTGGTGAGAGTATTTTAGTCAAAGTTAAATAGTTTCATCACGTAATTACTTCTATTGGCACATCTCCAGCTGGATACACTCATGCAGGGTATGCGCTTTCTGTGATGGGGTGGGGAAATTGGAAGGGAGGTCTGTCGATTTGATTCAGGTTGATCTAAACAAGGTCAAACTGCTAAAATGGAGCCACAACCAAGCATCCAAGACTATTGACAGGAACACAAGAACAACAAAGTTGCTGCCTTTTTTTCTTCCTTTCTTTCGCTTTTTTTTTCTTTCGCTAAAGTGGTCTGAAAGTAGTTTTAGTTTTATAGCTGAAAAATGTGTCATCCTGATTTGCAGACTGGTAATTCATTTTCTAAGGACTGTTTAGAATTTATTCAGGGGGAAAAGGAAGCTGTGCTGGTTCCTCTAACTGATTCCCATTACATGACAAAATTTAACTTTTGGATTTTATGGGATTTTATGAATTCCACTAAAACCATTAGCTGGTTGTCTCTTGGTGATTAAATTTAACCACTTCTGTAATACTTTAAACTGATGACAGTCTCGCTTGTATTTATGTTTTCTTTTGTTTAAAATGCACAGATCTCAGGAAGCTACCACATCACAGAGAAAAAGGCATTTGCATCGATTCTCTGCGAATAAGAGCCCCTATGAGTACCAAAAAAATCACCTAAAAAAAGAAGGGTTAAAATACTTTCTGCATGGGAAGGGCCACCCACGGCAGAGAAGAGATTGAACATTATTTCTTCTCCTGAAAAGACTTTTAAATAGTCTAAAATAGCACTTTAAATAAGTGCTAAATACCTTAATTCCACTGACTTAATACCACTCCCAGGCTTGTCTACACTTTACACATGCCAACTTACTCCTAAATTCTTTTTATAAGAGGACTCCCTTCAGTCCAAACCTTCCAGGTTTGGTTATAGTTCAGTGGAGGACCATTAGACAGATGAGGTGAACCAGGACTTGTTTGTCCTTCTTAAGCCTGAGGAGGCCTCAAAGCTATCTCAACAAGCTTTGCAGCATCGATTCATACGGCCCCATTTTCTGCCCCAAAACATGTAACAGCTGCCTTCAGGGTCAGGGTGTAAAATGCTGCTTTAGTGGCTTGAAACACATTATTTGGTACTGGTTTAACTGGGATTATCAGCTGTAGCCACACCATGTAGCCAGGAAGGTCAGATGTTGTACAATGCGGCCATGAACAGTCTGCAGGAAACAAAACACCATCAGTGGGACATAAGTCACTTTGTACCGTTTGGTCTGGGAAACAGAGAACAGTCCTTGATCCTAAGTGAACTGAAACGATTGATATGTCGTATCTACAGAACAAAACCTCTGCTTGTATACACATGGGCAGATAATGCAGACATACTACACAGAGATGAGCTTCCCATCTTAAATTGCATTTAGGAAGGACTTTGATGACTGCACTTCTCTAATCTAGTTCAGCTGGATTTTACTCCAACTGCACACAATGAACTGCTTCAAACAGTTTCTTGCTTTTTTTACTCTGTAATTAGCTCGTCTGAGGTTTAAGACAAGAAATATTTAGTCCTGGAACAATGACAGAAGTAAAAATGAATACTGCATCACCCAGCAAAGCCAGACATAGGGCTTCTGACCTCCATAAACCCCCTTTCCCTCTATTTCCAATGAGACACTCTCATATATATCTCTGCAAGCTGTGTCAAGGCCTCTTAGAAATTTTTCTGATACAGTCATTATAAGTTCTGTATCTCTCACTTTCTCTCTGAGGCTACTCAGTTCCTTTGGACTGAGGAGATAAAGGTCAGGAATATGATAAACAATATTGATAACAGTATTGATAACACTTTTAAAAGTACTTACTCTGTCTGAAACATTCCCCCTAAACTGTCAGCTGCTTATGTACAGTATATCAACAAATCACTGCATTTCTTTTGGGGGCTGTGACTTTCCAAACCCCACTCTAACAAACCTCAGAGCCCTGCACCACAGCTGAGGGACAGCAATATCCTCAATCACAGTTAACTAAGGCTTTCTTAATCAGAATCTATGCTAACTATCGTATCACAAATTGCGTAAGATGCTGAGGTGTTCTCGGAGTCTACCTATTTCTAACATTGTGTGTATTTGATTGTCACCTTTTCTTGGATGCTCCCAAAATACTTATATTTATAATGCATTTACTGAAATGTTTTTGTTTTAATGGTTCCTGCTAATTTATGTCTATAAGGCCTCTGGGTTTCTTCTTGATTTCTCTAAGACTATCCTCTCTATCAAAAGGCATCTCAGTTGCTAGTATGGATCAAGATGATCATCATGGGAGCTCTGCCTTGTTACACAGCTGCAGGGAGAAAGGAAAGTGCAAAGAAAATGCTCATTCACATAACGAAAAGCACCGAAGTGAAAACTGAGGATCAGCCCTTTCCATGTCTGCATCCTGGACAGAGAGAGAGAAAGAAGTGATGCAACAACTCTACAGAGCTGCCTCCTTCCTGAAGGACAGGGCACACAACCTGGCTGATAGTGATTAGCAGATGTACCTGCTGCCACATCCCGGCTATGCACAAGGATCAGCTGAACAGCTCTTTACAGAGTGGATTTGGCTTATTAAAAATACACATATATTAAAATTCCAGGTATTTATTCCACTTCCCATTCATTTCAGGTGTTATTAACCTGTGTGCTTTGTCCCCCTACTCTTCACTTAACACCACCTTAAACTTTTCAATCCTTGGGTGGGAATTGGAGATTATACCTGAATATGTAAGTGCTGTTTTCCAGAAGCTACAAGAGCATAACATGTTAAATAACTAGCCATTAATGTCAAAAAATCAAGCTTTACCATACATATTTTGGCATTAATTTTATAAGTGCCATAAACCAAGCTTTTTACTGGGTAGTTTTGGTATATAATTTCTTCCACAAGAAGAACAGTTTCTGTATAGTTAACACATGTGGCAGGGTACGGAAGCATAAAACCAACATCACTGACAAATTCATACTAAATGATGGAAATAATAATAACTAGAATACGTGTAATTTGAGTAGCAGCCTGAAACAACAGGCAGAGAGTCGAGCAGTGGAAAACAAACTGCATAGGGAAGTGGTCAACCCCTGAGACCTGAGCAGAAAAAGAGGAGGTGCATTGCACTGTCATTTTGCCCTAGTCTGTCATTTTTTTGGTCCAAAATACACTTGCCATGAAGAACAGGAATACTTGCAGGAATTCACAGGATGCTAATCAAGGCATTTTATGGATGTGGAGCTCTAAGGTCTGTAGTATCTGCTAGGAAGGGGGTGAACTGACTCGTGGAGGAGGTGTGAGTGTGTGCTCAGGTAAGGGGGCTGCTCACAGAGGGAGGCGATGTACATCTGCGCATCTTCGAGTGGGACCGAGCCCTGTAATTTTCCAAGGAGAACAGCACAATGTTATTTAGCACAGGTGTCTCTGTAATTGTGGTACCGAGAGAAATCAGTGCTCAATGGTCCACAGCTTCACCCTTCCACCCATATAATGTGACAAGTAGTCTGCAATACGGGCAAAAGAGAAGTAGGAATCTGCACGATCCACAGCGCAAAAAGCGTTTGTAGCTACACATTGACTCTCCCATGTGACAAATATTTATTCAAGTGGTGCAGTTTCTGCTCCAAACCAGGTTTCCTCAATCAGAAAAGCAGATAATAAATTTAACACCTCTACAATTTCATACTCGTGCAGCAGAAGCCATCTTGAAATGTTTCTGTTTCTTTCAGAGGTAATTATGTTCCCCACATAAAAAGCTATATGTCAGACCAATGTAATCTTTCAGGCTTTTTCATTCCATCTACTGTACTTTTAGAAACAATGAAATTCTTTTCTGAGGACAAATGACATGCATAAGTCAAAGAGTAATTGGAAGAAGCAGTGTGAACATCAGCGGTATGAGGCAAGCCTGCTGTATTCCAATCCTACCCTTGCACAAAGATATGTGAACCCACAAAACTCCAGACTGAGGGCGAGTAAAAAACTTGATATTCAAGGGAAGTAATACTTCTGCCATAAATCTATAGGCAGAAATCTCACAGAAAGAGGACAATTTGCTTACTCTTCCCCTGCAGGATTTTCTTTTCCCGTTCTACTACTTACATAGCTGCTTGGAAACGTCAAACTAAAACAGTTAAAAGGATTAAAAAGAATTAAATGTGCTCTTTAGGAGATCAACTTGTTCACATACACATTAATAACTTCTGATTGGCTCTAAACTCTGATTATTAAGGCTACATACAAGCATTACTGCCCTTATGCCCATGTCAAATGTATGGTTGGAAATACAAATCAAACTGCCACCTCCACAAAGAGCGCCTTCAGGTAGAGAAGCACTCAAACAAGAGCCTTATAAATACCAGCAGGGAGCATCCTCTGCGTTTAAAGACAGGAGGAGACACACACATACGAACACCTTTAATGCCACACACAGAGAAAGAAATGCTCAAGAACCTCAGTAGCTCCTAAATGTACAGAAAATGAGAAGAGAAAAGCAAAAGTGAACCTGTTCAGTTTGAAAACATGCAGCATTTTACACTACAGGCAAACATACAGTTTATGGTGCATTAAAACAGCACAGTCTTTTAAAAGGATTTTATTGCACTCCCCACCACCCCCCCACACCCCCCAAAAAAAAAAAAAGATAATATATTTGCTCTGTATGTTCTCATCCTCTCAGATTTTGGGCTAATTCTCCTCTACAAGCAATTGGACCCTGCTATGCAGATCACTTAAGAAACAACAGAATTATTACAAAACCCCACACAGGGGAGCAACGTGGCTCTTTGCAGCAAGTCTATAATTGTGTCAGCCTCAACCAGGCATCAAAGGCAACCATAGGGAAGCTGACCATGCATTTCTTCTTAAACACAGCAAAACGATCCCAAATTCTCTTAAAGTTAAGAACTAAACATCCAGTGTAAAAAAATCAAATTGGAGCTAATTTTCAAAATCAATAATTCAGATTTGTTCAATAAGTTTCCTATTAACATTCCCCCATCCCCCTAAATACCATTATTTTTTCCCAGCTGTATAAATAGTCTTAGAGAGTATGGCCTGAATGAATGCACCGTTCAGAAAACAACATAATTACAGCCATTTCCAGCAAACTGGGTGCCAAAAAAGTTACAAATTAATTGAAGGTTAGCATTGAAAATTAAATCCTAGTCAGCTTGAAGTCATTTTTTAGGCTACTTTATATAAAATGAAATAGGAAGTTCAGTCTTCCCAGTTCCATCAGCTTAGTGGAGAGATTTTGAAGGTTCAGCCGAACTAGTGGTTTGTACTGTTCTGTCATGGGAAAAACCTACATTTCTCCCTGTGGGAATTTCTTATTCTCAGCCTGTTCCCCACGTTCTCCAAATGGAGAGAAGAACAAAACTTCTGGGCTCTTCCCCAGTCCTTCTGGCCATGGACTCTCCCCAGAACAGAGAAACACCTATTCCGGCTAACCCTGAAGAAGCAGAAAGCATCACTTAAGGACAGTTAGTTTCAGGAATTTCGGATCATTCCATGGAGTCCAAACACAGAAAGAAGAAAAGATACAAGATGCCAGCATCAAGAAGCTCAATTAAATGACCACAGTTAAGCCAGAAAGCTCAGCAGAAACAACAGCAATGTTCAGAAAGCCTCTTGCACCCATCCAGCTTGGAAGCTATTACAGGGCTGTTAGCCTACTTGTTTCTTTGATCGTGCCTTTGTGGAAGCACGGTGTCTGGAGATGAAGGATCAGGTGGATTTGTATGCTGGAGGCATACATCAGAGATGGGCTGACATTTTAAATTTTAACTCAATTCCCAGAGTTATCTGGAAACATATTCTTACTTTACATGAAATCCCCAAAGCTGTTTCAGTCTTCACTTGAAAGCATTGCCCACATGTGTCTTGGTTTTGTGCACTATCCATGGTAGGCAAAACATTCAAACAAGATCTCAGCAATTAAACCTGCATTTCAGTGTTGTGCCTGAAAGGGATATAAACATGCCCATGTTGAGAGGTAAAATCCAGGAGGCTTTCCAGCACACAGAAATGAAGCTTTTGGTCCAAGGAGGATGATCCTCTGTTTAGCTCCCTTCTCTCCTGCATCAAAGGACCTCCCTGAGGAGACATCATCTGCTAGTTAGATTTTGCACTCCCTTTAGGAATCTAAGCCCTCCTCATTCTAAATGAATTTCAACTTTCATCTCCCAACTCCCAGGGAACTGCTGTAACCATCAAGCTGAGAAGGGACAACCGCTACTTTCCTCCTATTTGGCAACTAGGAAACAGAGAAGTAAAAAAGTCTCCTGAAAGAAAAGTTAGCAACAGAGACCAAACAGACAGTTCCTGAGCGGTTAAGGCATTCCCATGAGAAGGAAGAGGACAGGATCTGGATGTCTACACTATGGGCTTTTTATTCTTGTCTATCAGCTGCCTAACATTAAAGGCGTAATAGCAGAGAGCAGAGAATCCTCCCTCCTTCCTTGCTCCTACCTCAATGCCCAGACCACTGCCCAAGACAGGCGCATCCTGCCTTAACACCAAGCGGCACTGCTAAAGTTACTAACGTAACACTGCAACGGTGAGAATCTCATCATCAAAACTGACACAGAAGGCAAAAAAAAAGGCATTTTCTAGTTGTTCCCTGAGTGACCATTCCTCCACTATTCAACTGAAATATGTTTGTTGAGCATAATTAGCCTGTTAGGCATTTAGAAAAATAACTGGGGAAACTTTAGGTCAAAAGGCTGTTGCACGGAAAGGCTGGATTTTGCAAACATTCCTGGCAAGTATTTCCTGACATATTCTCAGCCTCTTCATTCCCTGGTTTTGTTGTTCTTTTTTTAACCATGAAGGGTATATAAAGGGCATCGAAAACTTTAGTCAATAGATCCATTATTATGATTGGCTGAAACCCATAAAATGCATCCATCAAGCCATTGTGTTGCATCTTGTGTTAAATTATGGTGATAAATAGTCCTTTTTTCATGACGTCACCTACTAATCTATTCAGGAATCCATTCACTGCTGCCATTATGCATCACTCACGCTCATGCCAGCCTGCTGAAAAATCCCCTACATGACACGGCCCTGCAAGACGGCGCGTTGCTCCGCCGAGACAAATATTTTCTGTTGCTTTTATGTCCTATTGTGAAACAATTGTTTTTCTGGTTCCCAGAGTTACCCCAAGCGTGTAATAATGTCCTCAGCTATCAGCTCTGGGCATTGTAGCTCATGTACTTTTAATTGTTTACAACTTACATCAGAACTGGATTGAGTCCATTTGTACTCATATTGTTTTATCGCTACGAGATGATACATTTTGCCACCTTCTTCTAGGTCAAAATCGAAACCTATGGAGAGTCTTTGAACAGAGAACTAATATTCACAGGAGCTGAGCTGGGGATGTATAGCAATTTTATTATGATGTTTGGGATTTTGCTTTCAATTTAGACAAATCTTTCTTGTATAATTAGATTTCATAACACTTGAATTACAGCTTACAAAAACAACAATGAACGAGAATAAAAATATTTGGCTAAAATTACTTTAAATCAAATGATTGCCTATGAAAACAAAGAACATTACCAGCTTTAGGGGGTTTTTTTCATGTTTCCTTATTATAATACATCCATCTTATCTTTTGTTTAAATAAATTGTCTCTTTCTTCTCTCATTTAGTAAAGAACAGAAGAGACAGGATAAGTTGGGGCCAGCTTTTATAAGACATTGCTCTTACATTTTGGCACTAACTGAAGAAAATTTGGGATGTATTCGAAGGATTGCAGAAATACCTTGCATTTACAATTCACATTTAAAATTAAAAAAAAAAAAAACAAAATTGGGCTCATTTCTTACTTCTAACATCAATGTGAAATAATGGGAAAAGTGAGCAGTGTCAAAAGCAAGAACCAAGAGCGAAAACATCATATCATTTCAGACTCATATAATCTTCTTTTCTTGTTATTATCGGCAGTACAACATAAAAAACAAAAGTAGAGAAAGCACATAGCACCTCTTCTTGCACAGAATACACAAGGATCTGCATCACTTCAGGCACAGAAAGCAGCTACTTTTTTTTCCCCCTCCCTCTTTCTCTCTTTGGTGTTTCCAGCACTACTAAATGTTGAATTAAGCCTGAGGGAAGTTGGCTTCAGCTCAAGATATGAACAAAAAGCTAACTGATGTAGTAATGATTCTTCTCATCGCCCCTCTGAAGGAGGAAGGTACCTTTTTAAGAGTGGGTGCTCTTTACACCTGGACTTTGTTCACAGCTGCATCTCAGCACCACCCTTCTGTGTCTGTGGGGTTTTGGTGATGGTGATGCTGGAGAGAGCCTCCATGTGTTACTAAACGCAACCCTCCTATTCCTTATCCTACAGGTCGTAGATCATCTGCACTCTGAATGAAGGAAACAGAACAGTCTGTGCTCATCCAGAGTCCAAGAGCCTCAACACCACCTGCCAAAAAGCAGCTACCACAAGCTGTAATCACACTACCTGTCTTGCACTAATGACAATCCAGGAGCAGTGGCACAATCCCACCTGCAGCACAGTGTTTCCTACCTCCTGCTCTGCTGCTGAAACACGTCTCCACAGAATTAGCGGGAGAAAGTAAAAGCTCTTTCACCTGCATTGCTAAAACACAAGAACAGAAGGAGCTGCCTCCAGACACACACCAGCCTTTTACAGACACCCCTTTTTGCAGCACCATCAAAAACGTGCTGCAAGAAATAGGTTGGTTACTTTCTCTTTGCTATTAAGGTGCTGGTTCTGAAAGGTTTGGGGGGAAAAGCCGAAAAGTGAAAATTACCATTCTAATATTTAGAAGAAGGGATTTAGCCTTCTGAATCATCCCCAAATGATTATGCAGAAGAACTCTACTTAAACCTAAAGCTCACCAATATACTAAATCCTTGTAATAGAATCCGCAGAGCTACTTAGTGGGAGAGAATAATGCCTTGTGCCCCTTTTTCTCTCATTCCTGTTGTAGCTCTAACCTCCACCGTATGTCATTACTTTTACTGGTAGAATGATGAAAGGAGGCACTGTACAGTTAATAAATTGTATTGGATTGAAAGGACTAAATACCCAAATATGTCTGAGCATTCATCAAAAAGATTTGAGGTGGAAGAAAGAATTTTACTTCTCGAACCCCTCGAAAGCCACAGAAATGTAGAAATACAGCTGAAGGACTTCTGGGGAATGCAAATTGTCAACACGATTTTCAAATTCTTTTCAAATTCAAATTCCAGCTTCTGGTGAGAGCTGATGTACAGTACATGAGGTACACTTCGGGTAGCGTCACTAGGAACATTTATAGAAGCTTTCTTTTTTTCCCAGCCATTCAAAAAGTAAAGCCTAAGTAGGATACATTCAAAGATGATTTGCAGAATTTTGGCTTTTGCTTATGTAAGCAGACTGTCAGCTGAAACTCCCCACTGAAGATGCTAGTGAGGCTTGAAACTTGGAAACTCATTCAAAGAGGCTGACCAGAACACAACATTTGGAGAAGATCCATGATAAGTGAACAACGGGAATTTGATGAGAGAAGAATCTACATTAATACTTTCTTCATGTTTGAAATCTCTCCATTTATACTGTCAATTGAAACCAGAAGTCTAAATGCTGAGATACAAATGGAGAATGGGCCTGTAGTGACAGGACAAGGGGAATGGCTTGAACCTGCCCGAGGGGAGATTGAGATGAGCTCTGAGGCAGAAGCTCTTCCCTGTGAGGGTGCTGAGGCGCTGGCACAGGGTGCCCAGAGAAGCTGTGGCTGCCCCATCCCTGGCAGTGGGATGCCTGGGATTTGATGCAGTGTCAATCCAAGAGCCGGGAAGCATCCAACATAGAATCATAGAACCATTTGAGTTGGAAAGGATCTTAAAGCTCCTCCAGTTCCAACCCCTGCCATGGGCAGG
>NW_009932338.1:187314-193934 GCF_000696875.1 Nestor notabilis | reverse complement strand
TCTCTGGGCACCCTGTGCCAGCGCCTCAGCACCCTCACAGGGAAGAGCTTCTGCCTCAGAGCTCATCTCAGTCTCCCCTCTAGCAAGTTCAAGCCATTCCCCTTGTCCTGTCCCTACATCCCTTGTCCAAAGCCCCTCTCCAGGTCTCCTGGAGCCCCTTTAGGCACTGGAGCTGCTCTAAGGTGTCCCCTTGAGGAGCCTTCTCTTCTCCAGCTGCCCCAGCCCAGCTCTCTCAGCCTGGCTCCAGAGCAGAGCTGCTCCAGCCCTCGCAGCAGCTCCGGGGCCTCCTCTGGGCTCGCTCCAACAGCTCCATGTCCCTCCTGTGTTATTGCCCCAGAGCTGGATCAGGGCTGCAGGGGGGGTCTCATGAGAGTGGAGTAAAGGGGGAGAATCTCTCCCCCAAACACCTCTGAAACGACCTGTTATTGTGAACAATTTTCATCACAAATGTACCAAAGCGTATTTTGAGAACAGCATCCAGAGCCTGATTTTCAGGGGCGATTAGCACTTGTTGCTCCTGTTCAAACAGGGGTAGGCCTGTACAGAAAAATTAGCCACAAAATTTAGGCAGCCTTTTATGGTACACCTTTGTATTCTGTGCCTTCAAACCCTGATTATAACATGGTTTCGTCCTTCCCTGCTTCATAAGGGTAATACTGACGACTGAGGCAATAAATACCATCTTGAAGAGTGTCATATGAAAAAGCAGCAATTTTACATTTCAAACCACTATATAGACATTACCCTATTGAGTGTTATTTACAGCTAGTCACAGCAGCGGACAGCTATGCTTTACTTTTCCAGGAGATGTACTATTGCTCCATGAAGTCAAGTACACTTGTCTTATTCCACTGACTTCTGAGGGACTATTTCTGTGAGGGAAGAGATATATTTATCCCACTGCCTGCTGCCCACTGTATTTACCTGCTAAGTGCCTATAGTACTAGGTGATAACGTGCCATTCTGTTTTCAACAACCCGAAGTGCAATGGAATACACCATTAATTCTGATAGGTCTGTGAGGACACCTTTGAAAATGTTTTAAAAGATAGATTAGTGTCTCATCAAGGCAGAGATTAAGTGAAAATACTTTCAAATTTGTCATGCAGCGTTGTATCTGTTGGGTTATTTATTATTTCATAGCACATGCAAAGTGATAGATCAAATATACTTTAGAGACTCCTCAGAGATACAAACGCCCTTTGGTGTATTTAAATATACTGGCCAGCAAGGCTGCAGCTTGGCATTTTGCTTTCTTCCTAAGACAACAAAGAGATTGTCACTGCCTATGGAGACACTGCAGCTCCCTGACTGAGTGTGCTGCATGGATTGGTTAAGAAATCTAAATTCCTCCTTCTTCCCCTGGCCAGACACATCCTCACTGTGCAGAACAGCCACTCATGTGGTGATGGTGTTGCATCACTTGCCCCTCTCCTGAAGTTAAAATGTTAGACCTGATTTTGGGATGCTGTCTTTCAGCATCTCTGGTTGCCAGGCATTGGGCACACACTAACCACTCGGATGGAGCTAGGCACCAGCGTGGTCCTGCACTATTGAGGTTTCTCCTTCATAGGCACGAGCGGGGCAGAGGAATGGACAGAGCAGACAGCAAGGCAATGGAAAAAGAACTTCCTTCTCCCTTCTCCCTTGATATGATTTCACATAAGCAAATATGGGAAGTAATACCACAGCATATTGTTTGCAATATGCTCTCTTGGCCATAGGGAAAGGAAACAGTTCGGGGATTCTTTTAAAAGCAGTTAGCATGACATATAGTCTTTATATTTTGCTTAGACGATGCCTTCCTTCTGCTCGTCTTATTTATTTAGGTTTCCAGTCCTCTTAGCAAGAGTGCTCCTCTCAAATCCATTTTGAAAATCCAGTAAATAGACAGTTCCACTATAAAATAATTAAGACATTATTAACATTCATCCTTACAGCTCCTCCCTCCCCTAATTTCCTTGCCCAAATGTTGCTGAAAACACTAAGTTCCCTACCGTAACACTTGCCTTCCTCCAGATATTTTGTCTGGAGGCAATTAAAGAGAATCAGAACGACAGCGATTATCAAAGGCAAAAGATAATATCATATTCAAAGAAAAAAAAATATATGAGACCTCAAAATATCTTTACACAAATATCAAAGTTAAAAAGAAGGAAAGGGAGTTAAAAAGAAATTATTAAGTAATGAAAGGCTTTTTTCCCATGCCCTTCAGATCACTCGTGGCATTCTGGTTTGAAAAGAAGATGACAGAAAGAGAGTAGGAGGTTGTCTGAAATCTTACACTGGAAACAAACAGGTACAGACAATGAGAGAATAAGTGTGCTGAAAACTGTGGTTCTCTGCTAAGAAATGTTAATGTACAAGTCAAGCCTATAGAAGGAGAAATCGCCAGAAACAACAAAGGGAAAATGTAGATGTGACAGATGGAGAGATGCCAGGCAACAGTCAAAGAAAACAGATAGATAACCCAGTTATTCAGACATACAGTATAACTCCTATTATCCTCCCATTATTATGAGGATAGTGGCATGTGCCAGGAAGTCATACACAATGTCCCAGGACACACTTGAAACACAGCAGAGAAGCTCTTGACTTCAAGGATCCTATATTGAGTCTCCAGTGAAGACACAGGGTGAAATATTACAGATCTAAAGAATATCATATAGTTAAAAGCTGTCAGAGGAGAAAAGGGGAGATCAGCTGTCTTGAGAGATAAGCCAAAACATAGATACAGAAACATACAGAAATTTGGACTTAACAGGTTCTGCCACAGAAGATGACTATGGATGTGACACACAAAATGTGTTTTCTCTATATTTACTCTTTAAAGATGTGTGTTTTCTCACAAATGCTTTCATTCTAGTTAAATAAGCTTTACTTTTGGAAGGAGAACATCTAGTCACTTAGTCATTACCCCTAACTCACCTGAAGGGGCAACAGAATTTGTCAGTCTTGCTGCAGTGGTAAGTCTGTGTAAAAACCTGACAGTTCTCTTCTTGTCCACTTTGCCAGCTGCAACCACCTCCATGTCATGCTGTTTCAGTTATAACCTACTTAGAAATGGATAGAACACTTCTTTTGGTAGTAAGTGAAGAGTAAGCAGTGTCATTTGTAGTGTAAGACAAGAGTGCAGTTCTCCTCCAACAAGAGATTTGCAAGGGCTAAGCTGCTGGTGGAGAAAATGTTAAGTAAGAGTATTGTCAAGTATTAGCTGCTTCTCTTCCGCTTCTCAAAGCAATCCTTTTGTTACTCTTTTGTGGTTTTATTAATCTCTTACAAATTGGATTCCAACAAAACCTCTGGTTTCATTTCCCAATCTTTGTCCATGTAGGAGGACTCCTTCCTTTTAACGGCTAGTCTGGTAATCTACTTCTGCTCTGACCTCTCAGTACCATTGTGGGATTAATTCTACCTGTGAGCCAAGTGCGCTCAATCAGATGCAGGCACTAAGCAACAGCTGCATTGCACGGAATCAAGTGCCAGCATTCCCAGTGTCCCCTTCAGGCTTGTTGGTAGGAATACACAGGGAGCACCACCAGCTGATCACTATCGAGGAAACAAGAGATGGGAAAAGTCTAAAGTTTAATACCCCATTTTCCAGCACCCACCCATTCTTACTAATCCCAGGTCCAAATATGAATCCCAAAAGGAGTGAAAGAAGGGAAGAAATTGTTATTTCCACAGAATCACAAGCTGATATATTCCCCCTGTGAAGGAGGAGGGAAGGGGAATACGTGTTTCAGCCTGATACCTCCACAGCACTTTGTAAAAACAAACCCATTTCTCTGTGTTGTCACTCGGCAGCTGTTTCCCACCCTCTCCTTTATTCCAAGACCATTTCAGGTACAGTACCTTACACCTCCACATGCAGGTTAAAATATTTTACAACAGCTACGTTTCAATAGCAGAATACAGTCACTTGGTAGACAAAGATGTGCTCAGAACTTCATGAATACATTCAGCAGTTAGGAATTGGGGAGAGAGGAGCACAGGGAAATGGATTTGCAGTTTGCATTCATTTCTGGGCATGAAACATTTTTCTCTCATTTAAAGAACTGTATTTGACTAGTTTGACATGTTGAAGATCCAGCTGGAGAGCAGCACCAGATGAGACCATGCTTACCAGCAACAAGAAAATGTCTCCAGTGCATGTTTCCCTGCCAGTGGTTTTAGGAAGTGACAGGCTGTGCAGGGACCCGCGGATCAGCTGTTTCATTGTGCTCATTCCACATGCAGGCGCTTGAGAAGGCACATGCTGGTGAACTCACCCAACTGCTAAGTAGATCAGCACTCTAATAGCAAACGGAGGGAAAACTTCCACAGGAGGATTAGAATGATGGCACACCATCTCCTCTAGTGGCTGCCTTGCACTGGGAAGCAGTACTGACCACTCTATTACGTGCACAGGACCACTGCGATGCTTTGACTACATCTGTGGTAGTAAATTTAGTAGTGCCAGGGAGTATTCCTGGGCACTGAGACAAGACTGTCTACACTTAGGTTACCAGCACTCCCTCTAGCCCAGCTTGGAGCACAGTCAACTATTACTCTCTCAACCAATGCAGTTCAGGACTTAATACAGGGTAGATACCATTCCCAGATAGCAATTTGCAATAGTACAAAGGTAGACCAAGTGCCTAAAGGTTCCAAGAATTAAGTGGATTACACATTCATGTACAGTGGGTATATTTGTAACTATATGCTTAGCCAAAATTTCCATAAGAGAAAGGTCTGAATGCACAGGTCTGAAATTGAGGTGACTTCCCATACGGGGGCCCTGCTCTCTCTAGTTAAACACATAGTTTAAAAACTCAGATAAAATCACGCTTTCCATTTTCTGTTTCTATTTAGCTGTCCACCCCACATGGAGTTCCAATTCTTATCCATCACTGGGACAGTGAGTTCTAATCTTAGACATCTGACTTCCACTAGGCAATTCAGAACAGGCATTTAGTGTAGGTAAATCTGTACTGTCCTCGGGAGGAGCCTCTGTGTCCACTGAGTATTTATTGATGAGTAAGTCCGTATCCCTAATTTAGATCTCAAAGTTTGGTGCTTAAAATTAAGCAGATCTGACATTCATCAGAGTTCGCAGTGAGGTTCCTACACTGCTGGTAGCTTTCCACAAGCATATACCTCTGGATCGTTCTTCTAAGTAATCTGGATCAACAAGCAGCTTCATCCTCAAAATGATGCCCTTCCCCTTTTCCGTGACTGTGTTTTATAGGAACAACATCGTAAATATAGGCTCAAATTATATCCCTATCAAGGAGTTCTGGTGGAAAACTTCAAAGAATGAAACCAATGCTTGTGCACTCATCCTCCAGCCTCTGGGACAGGGAATTTCTTTTGCTAGGAGCCATTATGTCCTTCCCTGTTGTATTGAACCTCTTCCTTGACTCCCAAGAGCTGCAGCAAACCTCTGTCGCTTCCAATGCAGCTGCCTCCCCAGAACACACAAGGATTGGCACTAGTCTGCACACACGTCTGCTCATGGCTAGGTCCATGAGGCACGTCAGCATCAGTGTTTCTGTAAGAGGCAGCTGCTGGTAAGTCTGAGGCCAGAGGCCAAGAGAAAGAGAAGGATACTCCCCAGCTTCCTCAGACTAGTCTGGCCTTTTCACCTCTGATTAGTCAGCTCTTACATAGCTTGGCTGGAGGATGCTGCACGCTCCCTGCTTGATTGAGACAGTGGGTAAAGCTGTGAGTGTCAAGGACAATGGGTGCTCCTGTATTTATAATCCTGCCTGCCACTGATACAGTCACTGGTGGTGTCTTTCTCAGCTGTCTTAGGTCAGCACATGCCAACCAGTTTGGTAAGAAGCCAACCTCGATGTGTCTATAAGACCACAAGGGAAAGCAAGGCCACAAGGCTCCTCTGCTGAAGTTGTGAGCTTGGTAACAGCTCCTCTAGTTAAATAAGCTTTATAATGCACAGAAATACGTAACTGTTGAGTTGAACAGGAAACTGCTTTCTCCCTATGGAAGCTGAGATTTCCAAAGAAGAAATAACTCCTCAAGACAAGAACAATGAGAAAACTTGCCATGTACCAACCTGAAATTACCTCACCAGTATAGAAGAACTATTTTACAGGTTGTATGGATTCTTTCCAAGCTGTACTTCATTTTGCTTCTTTCTAGATTTTAAATTCGTTTTAATTATATATTTCTATATGATTTGAAAATCAAACACCCAGTGCTACACTTGCCAAGACTCAAACTGGTAACAAAATCCCCTGCCTGGTAGAAAAGCTTTAGAGGACAGTAACAGCAAAGTGGGCACAATTCACCAGAATAAATAAATGAATAAATAAATGCAATATGGACAAGCAGTCAGAATCTCTGTCAAAGATGTAGGGTGCCTTGGGTATAAATCAGTGTAGCTTCACTGACTTTAATGACATTAGGCCAGTTTAAGACAGCTTGACATCTAACTGAGTTTGGGCTGTTAGTGGTACCATCAAAGACATAATCAGCTGCTTTCTGGTGTTTGCCTAGCTGCTGGGGCCAAATACATCTTCTTCATCTGCACCTAGAAATAGCTTCAGGTCACTCGAAAAGAAAGATAATGCATCTAAAAAGTGCCATGGTTTTGTTTGAAGTAGGTAAATGAATCTA